>NW_028275159.1:12838075-13144292 GCF_013281855.1 Momordica charantia | reverse complement strand
CTCAACAAGTTAGTGGAATTTTCCACCTACTTGGTTAAAAACATTATTTTAATCTACTTAGTCAACCTTTGACTTTCTCGGGTCAAAGTCAACTATTTGACTTTTTCGGAAATTCGACTGTTTGAAGAAAACCATGCCTCCGATTATGAATTCGCATTCATAATTTTAATTTTTAAATCCTATTTAAATCTTTTGACCAAATTTCTCAATCGATATCATATATAAATTACTTAATCATATCTCATATGATTAACCTAATTCGTACAATTGGAATTATTCCTTCAAATTATTCCAAGTTTATTCCTATATGAGCTAGCCAGGGGACCTTATGGACCTACAGATCATGAACTCCAACAATCCGAGATTAATCGGTTAAACTCTTTAACCTAGTTAACCAACATTCGTTAACTACCGGGTCACTCCACTAAAGCCCGTAGCTGCACTCTACTCACTGTAGATATATTATGTCCATTTGATATAACCATGATAAGTAAGTCGACCCTTCACAGGTTGTTCGTAATTACAACTGGATGAAAATACCGTTTTACCCCTGTAATGACCTCTTGTTCCTTAAATCAATGATCCTCTAATGAACAATGATTTGTAGTTCAACTATCAAATCAAAAAAATCATCTCAAACCTTTTGATGAGGGTGACGCCAATTGTTCAAGACCTGGATTCAGCCTTAAGAGAACAACCTTTCTACTATCCCAAAATTGGGTAAGAGTGAATTCCTTCTTGGACCCTATGTCCCTAGCTATGTACCTGGTCTTATCCCTGAAATGAAAGGCTTATTGAGCCAGCACCGTTGAGCTGCTCTCACCCATGCAGATCTAAGGATAATCTCGAGTAAACAGAAATTCATAGTTAGCTCAGGATTAAGATCGAGTTACCTAGGCCATCAAAATCGAGATAGTCAGTTTTAGACAGTAAACGGTGTTATAAAGTAAAAGTGACTTTGTCATGGTCAGGTTTTATGCAAACTCTTTGCACGAGATGCCCCCACTCGCATGTCTTCACATGAACGAATTAGGATCATATCGTTTGTACTAGCTACAAAGTGGGCCGCATCCATAGTGTCCCCAGAATAAGGCGCCCAACCTTATTCCTGTACTATAGACCATTTAAACTGTTAACTCAAACTTGATCGATATTTATGTCTCTACATAAAGTTTGAGTCTCATGTAACAGTCTAGGATCCTTAGTTTACTGGATTTAGATCTAGTAAAAACGTTTTATTGGATCAATAAGTACTTATTGATTATAACCTTCAATAACAACTTTTTTGAATGAAAAAAAATATATCTGGCATTTACAAACTGTGAGTTTTAGGACATAAAACCCAATAGTTTGAATATGAATTTTTACTCTAATCTCAATTTTGAATGCGGTCAAATTGAGATTCGAATTTTGTATAATTGTAAAATTTGAAATATGCCCAAATCGAAAATTCTACGAAGATTTCAAATTTTGATCGCAATAAGATCGCAATAAGAGTAAATTTTGAATTTGAATTTTTACTACAATCTAGTAAACTTTGAATTCGAATTTTTACTACAATCTAGTAAACTTTGAATTTGAATTTTTACTACAATCTCGATTTGGAATACGATCAAATTGATATTCGAATTTGATAAATTTATAAAATTTGGAATATTCCCAAATTGAATGATGGAAAAAATACATACATGCGCAGCGGAAGTGAGCAAGAATCGAAATAACAATCTAGATGCATAATACAACCTAGGATTAAACATACATGATCATACATTATGATGCTTAGAGATAAGTAGAGAAAAATACAAACCTTTGTAGCTTTTCAAAAATCTTCAAATAGCTCCAATGAAGGACCACCAAGAGATCTTCCTAGCTATTCTCAAGGCTTGGAATAGAGTGGTGGGACTCTTTTTAGAGAAGGAAAAAATTAGAGAAAAGTGGAGCTAAAAGGAGTTATGTAAGCTTTTTGAAAACACATCAAATGACCAAAGGTTCCAAGAGCTTTTGATGTTTGAACAAAAGCCTTCTTAAATAGGCAAATTACATGCAACTCTTGCATGTCAAAGTTCACCAAAAGCTTACAATACATATTCCACTCATGCATGACATGACTAAGTGTCAAAATGCATGTCTAAGTTCACTAAAAGCTTACAACACACATTCCACTCATGCATGGCATGGCTAAGTGTCAAAATGCATGTTTAAGTTCACAAAAAACTTACAACACACATTCCACTTATGCATGCATGGCTAAGTGTCAAAAAGAGGATTTTTGAGATTATTTAAATGTTCCACTCAACAAGTTAGTGGAATTTTCCACCAACTTGGTTAAAAACATTATTTTAATCTACTTTAGTCAACCTTTGACTTTCTCTAGTCAAAGTCAACTATTTGACTTTTTCCAAAATCCGATGTTTGATGAAATCCATGCCTCCGATTATGAATCCGCATTTATAATTTTAATATTTAAATCGTATTTAAATATTTTTTCCAAATTTCTCAAATTGATATCATATATCAATTACTTAATCATATCTCATATGATTAACCTAATTCGTACGATTTGAATTATTCCTTCAAATTATTCCAAGTTTATTCCCATATGAGCTAGTCAGGGGACCTTATGGACCTACAGATCATGAGCTCCAACGATCCGAGATTAACCGGTTAAACTCTTTAACCTAGTTAACCAACAATCGTTAACTACGCGGTCACTCCACTAAAGCCCGTAGCTGCACTCTCCTCACTGTAGATATATTATGTCCATTTGATATAACCATGATCGGTAAGTCGACCCTTCATAGGTTGTTCGTAATTACAGCTGGGTCAAAATACCGCTTTACCCCTTTAATTACCTCTTGTTCCTTAAGTCCCACTAATCCTCTAATGAACAATGATTTGTAGTCCAACTATCAAATTAAAAAATCCTCTCAAACCTTTTGATGAGGGTGGCGCCAATTGTTCAAGACCTGGATTCAGCTCTTAAGAGAACAACCTCTCTACTATCCCAAAATTGGGTAGAAGTGAATTCCTTCTTGCACCCTATGTCCCAACCTCTCTAGTGTCCCCAGAATAAGGCACCCAACCTTATTCCTATACTATAGACCATTTAGACTGTTAACTCAAACTTGATCCATATTTATGTCTCTTACATAGAGTTTGAGTCTCAGGTAACAGTCTAGGATCCTTTATTTTATTGGATTTAGATATAGTAAGAACATTTTATTGGATCAATAACTACTTATTGATTAAAACCTTAAATAACAACTTTATTGAATGATAAAAGTATATCTGTGATTTTCAAACTATGAGTTTTAGGACATAAAACCCAACATTGAAAAGTCTACAAAGATTTCAAATTTTGATATGAATAAGAGTAAACTTTGAATTTGAATTTCTACTCCAATCTAGATTTGGAATCCAACCAAATTGATATTCGAATTTTGTCTCTTTGGTATAGGGATAATGTTCGCCACCCACTCAGGGTAATTAGATACCGTAAGGAACCCTGCATCAATTTGTTTCCTTACTTCATATTTTATCTTGATCAACATATCTGGCCTCATTTTCCGTAACTTTTGCCTCACTGGCTGGAACTCTGGGCTGATTGGCAATTTGTGCACTACAATGCTTGTATCTAAACCAAGCATATCTTGATAGGACCAAGAAAAAACATCAGCATATTCATGGAGTAACTCTATCAACTTTTTGCGATTCTCTGAAGACATATTAGTGCCTATTTTAACCTCTTTGGCATCGGCTTGTGATCCCAAATTAACTGTCTCAGTTAATTCTTCATGGGGTTCCAACATCTTTCCTTCTTCTTCTAGCATTCTTAATAACTCAGCAGAGAGCTAATCATCCATTTCCTCATCAGACTCGACGTTGTATATAGGTGTATCGAGCTTGTATTTCGAATCATTATCACATTCAATTTTAGTATTACTGTTTAAGACATAATAAGGGAGAAAAGAAAGGAAAAGGAAACAAATGAATAAATTGGCTCAGAGAAATAGCAAAACGAAGAAACAAAGTGAATGAACTTAAACTTTATTGATATGGAAGAATTATAGACAAATGATTGGTTTGGATAGAATGTACACGGAATAGAAAATTAATTTATTAATTAAGAAAATGGGGGGAAAATGGATAATTACTTTGACTTATTATTTACAAAAGACGATAGCTCTAACACGCTCCAATTGCTCAGCTCGAAACCGTCTGGACACGGGAAGACAAAAAGTCTGGTTTGCTCTCTTTCTTCTGTCAATACTGTTATTGCAGAACTCTTATCATACTCCTGATGGATTATGCCGATACTTCTGAAAGAGTGGCTGAGAGGTGGAACAGTCCTCCTTGGGTAATCATGCTCCTTATTCTCAAATCTTGCTAGACGTTTTACTTTTTCACGGTTCTACACTCTGGTGATGTCGCCTCTATTTGGCTACCCTAGCCCGAACCTCCTTGTGTTCTTAGCCATCCTCAACAACTTGTCTAAGCTCCCACTGTCTCCCTTAAAGGCGGCCTCCAATAGTCGTGGCCTAGGCCTTCCAAACTTCCCATGTAAAGTTGTAGCATTTGCAATCTCGAATGACTGGAATGAAGACTCAAAAACTTCTTCTACTGCTTCAACATATGGCATCGAAGCAAGCCTTGAGATTAGAATGTCTTCCTGTCCCGATATGATCACCAACTTTTGGTCAACCGTAAATTTAATTTTATGATGTAGAGTAGATGAAACTGCCCCTGCCGAATGTATCCAAGGTCGCCCCAGCAAAAAACTATAAGATGATATAATGTCTGTAGACACTGTATTTGGTCCGGCTTATTTTATTTTTATTTTTTGTTATTATTATTATTTAATTAAGTTTGATTTAATTGTTTGGCTAAAAATAAGATATGGTTTTTAATGTAATTTGTTTTGGTTAAAAAAAATAATATTAATTTTAAGGTAAAGTTTTAATTAAAATAAAATAAAGAATTTAATTAAGTTAAATTTTAAAAACGGTTTTAAATAGAATTTGGTATTATTATTATTATTAGTTTAATTAAGATTTTATTTTAGTTTTAAGAAACAGTTTTTTTGTTGTTGTTGTTTGATTTCTTCTTCGTCAAAGACCTCTCAGGTGACACACTCCCTCTTCTCCTCCCTCCTTTTTCTCCCTTCTCTTATGACTCCTCCCTCTTACCGTTACTTGGAGTGGGTATTTAAGAGAGGGCAAGCACATCAGGGAAGGTGGACAGAGAAGAAAAGAATCTCATTCACTTTTATTTTATTTTTTCACTACTTCATTCTCTCATTCTTCATTCACCATCACCTCCTTTATTTTTATTTTGTTTTTCTTTTACCACCATCATCTTCTCTTCTTCTTCACCCACACCAGCGACCCTTAGCATTCTCCACGACTCCAACGATCCCACAATCCACAACTTCGGTGACAAACACTCCACGACTCCCGGCATTAAAAGGATTCCGGTGGGTTTGTTTTCGTTTTTCCTTTATTTTATTTTATATTAAAACGAAAATGAAGACAGCTCGTTGGCAAAGTTGGGAGAGAGATTTTTTTTTCTTTAAAAAACGTTTTTAGAGGGAATGATTAATTTGCTAGATTTCCAGTGTCGATGAGGTTAGAGCTTTAAAACGTTTGATTTTCTTATTGGGTGAAAAGGAAACAAACATTTTAAAAAAAAAAAAGAAATGAAAAATCATTAATTATGATTTGAAAATCGATTTGAGTTTTAAATGTTTTCTTTATTGGGTAAAAAGAAACCAAGGTTTTTTTTAGTTTTTTTTTAAATCAATATTAAGGTTTAATTATTTTGAGATAAATAAAAAAGGTTTTAAAAGGAAAGTTTTACTTTAGTTCTAAACATTTTAAAATAATTAAAATAAACCTAAGTTTTTTTTTTAAAAAAAAAAAGAAAATATAACTTTTTCAATCAAATGTTAAATAAGTTTTAAGAAAGTAGATAAAAGATTTAAAAATGAATCTCGAATATTTATTTTTAGGGTGAAAGATTTGACAAACAAGTTTTGAAAAAAAAAACTGAATAAGATCTCATTTAAAAAAAAAACATCGTGTCTCCCTGGACCTCTGTTCGAAAAAAAACACCATTGTTGCCGTTGTGGTGTGAGAAATTTTTTTGAAAGGCTTCACCATTTCTCTAAAATTAAAATTTATTTATTATTTTTTTTGCTAAATAATTATTTCAAAAACTCCAATGACGGGAATTGGAACCTTCCAGTATTCTAAAGTGCTTAATTTTCCTAATGGCCTTCGTGCCATTCATACCTATTAATTCATATCTTATTACAAAATGTGAATTAATATAATATGGGACATTTAAAATAAAATAAAAACATTTCTTTTTTTTGGACCAAATAAAAATAATAGTATAATTTTTTACAAAATGCGGTACCGTTTTCGAACGGGTGTCGTAGGGTGCTAACACCTTCCCTATGCTCAGTCGACTCCCGAACCAAAAATGTGTTGTTCATAGACCAAGTTTTTAAATAGGTGACCAATCACAACTCGTAGATGATTGGTGGCGACTCCAAACCGTTATCTCGAAAGAGTCCCTTTAGGGGATGACATCGGTCGCTCCGTGTTGCGACAATGTCCATCTGAAATGCTATGTCAAGGTGCAAGAACATATCTGGATCGAGATCTCAATATCTCTGACAACAGCATTGCGGGCTCCATCGAAAGCTCTTACTATCACGGTACTAGGCCTCATATGGGACATATCGATCGGTAACTTCTTTAGCGTGGATCTCGGCATTATGTTTAAAGAAGATTCATTGTCAACAAGGACTTTTGCTACTAGGAAGTAGGGGTGTACATCGGTCGGTCGGTGTCGGTTTTGGGCCAAAACCGATACCGATCGCCGGCCTTTAGGTTATCGGTCGGTCGGTGCATTTTCATTCTTTTCCCTTCGCATAAACCAACCGATTATTGTCGGTTTCGGTCGGTCGGTTTAGTCAGTTTTCGTTGAAGATATCATCGTGTCTCCCCAGACTTCTGTTCGAAAAAAAACACCATTGTTGCTGCTGTGGAGTGAGAAATTTTTTTGAAAGGCTTCACCGATGAAAAAGAAGAAGAGTTAGAGAGTATGAATGAGAGAAAAGGAAGGAGAAATGGCAAAAAACAAAAAAGATTTGAAATGGTAACGAAAATAGAGAAAGAAAAAGGAAGAAAAAAAAGAATAAAATGGAGAAGAAGGAAGAAGGAAGTTGAGTAAGTGAAGGTAGAGAGAGGTGAAAGAAGAAAAAATGGAGAAGAATGGAAGAAGAAAGTTGAGAAAGTGAAGGGAGAAGGATGAATGACGAAGAAATGAGAGAGAGAAACAATAATTAACAAAATTAAATGATACGGGAAATGAGGATGAGAGAGGAGAAAGAAATAATAAATTGTTGTTGTTTCGAGAAAACCATGTGCAGTAGCTGTTTTTATATTAAAACCACTTTGAATGCTGGCACGTAGAACGAGAATTGCATTGGGATGTAAGATAAAATTAAATATAGTCGTTGGATTAAATTGATGGTAAATGGATTGATGTAAAAGTCGGTCGGTCGGTCAGCTTTTCTTCTTTTGGAACCATCAACCGACCGACCGATTAATTTTTAAACTCTAAAACTGAAACCGACCGAAGCACAGCCAAAACCGACCGAACCGACTTATTTTGGTCGGTTTTGGTCGGTCGGGTCGGTTTTCCAGAGACCAGTGTACACCCATACTAGGAAGTTTTTACACTTAATTGAGATGTGGAGAGCTTTGATATGTCCTGTACCCTCTGGTGGTATCTCCTAATCTGTAAAAGTGATAGAACTAGACGCTGTTATATTCTCAACAACATTGTTCAAATTGTCCACTATGGTGTCTTGTGAAACAAAAGCCTGCTTCAATACGTCCAATAGTGTATTCCGATGCGCTTCAAGGATAACAGCAAAGACAATATAGAGATCTTTGCGAGTGTCCAACCTAGTTGTTCAATAACTTTGTATTCACTTTGCTTCACTAGCTTTATAAACTCTTGAGTCTCTTTCTCGGACACAGGTTGTTTAGGACTTGCATCCTTTACAACAATTGCCTCCTCCAGTTCATCATAAATATCCTCGTTTAATTTGGCCTTCCCCTTCTTATCTTCCTCTACCTTCTCTTTCTTCTTCTCACTTGCTTTCTCCTTATTCTTTTCACTAGTAGGCTCGTTCACGTGCTTAAGCAAGCTATCCGGTGTATAACATCTCCCAGTTCGTGTCAAGCCACCTACTCCGGTGATATGGTCAACTGAGAGTGAAGAATATGATACCTCTTGCCCGACAGTTACCTTGCACTCATATCTCCAAGGCACTGCTTTGGAACTTTTATACTCGAAAGGAGCTGGGACTGTGATAGTGATCGGCTTCTGATTGTTGCTGGGTGCATCAGGCTTTTCACGGTAAAAGATGGTGAGGGGTTTTGACTTAAGAGAGGCATTTGAGCTTTCAGCAGCCGAGACATCCTCCACGACATTTATCCATATCTTTTGGTGAGAATTTGCAACAGTAAGGACTTTTGAGTCTAACAACTCTTGAACTCTCCTTTGAAAATGGTTGCATTGCTCTAGAGAGGGTCATTTTGCCTCAGCGTGGAACGGGCACGTCAGACTTTCATCATACCCTTTATACTTGAGGTTTGGGCATAGGTACTCCACTGATACGTATCCACCGCCCAAGAGAATTTCAAATAGTTCCTCCATAGGGGTCGTAATTTCTATAGCCTTACTCTTTGACTTGATCCTTTGGCATTCAACTACATTTATTTGGAGGTTCTAATGATTCGGTAGTGGATTCTTACTTACATCAGGCCCATTTTCTTTTTTAAAGTTCAACCAACCTGCCCTGATCAAAGCTTGAACTCTGTATTTCAATGTAGTGCAGTTCTCTGTTGAATGCCCTAGGGCTCCTGCGTGATAGTCACAATGGGCATTTGCATCATACCATCTTTGGTATGGAGGCTGGATCGGATCTACAGGTACAGGTGACAATTGATTATTCTGAAATAATTGAGGCAGAAGCTCAGTATAAGTCATAGGGATTGGGTCGAACTGAGTCTGTTTACGTGCCCCTCTATTATTCTGTTGCCCCTAAAGAGACACTCCTAGTTACCAAGTGTCCCGTTTGGTTGGTAATTCCTTCACCCGCTTGCTCGCTTCCAACACAAGCACGCTATCCTTTGTTCGCCCTCTACCACACGGACCGACTCCCCTTAAAAAAATGGGCACTTAGACGCCCTAGGTGCATTAAAGCATACCTTTTCTCCCTTTTATCAAAGAGAAAGAGGACGATGCAGCTTGATGTCTGAGTATAGAATGTATTATGTTGCTGACCCTTAGGTTGGAAATTTTGACTGGTCAGGGGTCGAAAATTTTGAGAGGTATATGGGGAGTAATGTGAAGTTGTATTATTCACATATGGTTGATTATACCCGTATGGAGTTGGATAATAATACGGAGCGTATTGTGGTGTTCGACCGTACGACTGTTGTTTCAAAGAATGTCGGTCTGTTCCTACCATTTGCACCTCACCCTCCTTCTTCTTCGAGGAACTTGCCTTTTTCGTGGCTGATGTCTCACTAGCTATACCAGTTAATCGACCATGCTTGACCACATACTCAATTCTTTCTTCGATGGTTATAATATCAGAGAAATTTGTGGAAGCGCTTCCAATCATCCGATCATAGAAGGGTTGTTTTAAGGTGTTGATGAACATGGAAGAAAGCTCTTTATCAGTTAAAGGAGGTTGGACTTGAGCTGCTGTATCCCTCCACCTTTGAGCGTACTCTTTAAAGCTTTCTATGCTATTCTTTTCCATCCTCTGCAAGTCCAAACGGTCAGGAGCCATGTCTATGTTATGCTTATATTGCTTTAAGAAGGACTCGGCCAGATTCTTCCACGAATCGAAGTGAGAGCTATCTAACTGCATATACCAACGAGAAGCTGGACCATATAGACTATCCTAAAAGCAGTGTGTCAACAGTTTGTCATTTTTGACGTATGCTGCCATCTTCCTACAATATATTATAAGGTGGTTCTTAGGACAGGAAGAACCATCATATTTCTCGAATTCTGGCACCTTAAATTTTGGAGGGATGACTAATCCAGATACCAAATATAATTGAGAGGCATCAATATTGCCAAAAACGTCCGTCCCCTCTACTGCTCTTAATCTTTCCTCCATAATTTCAAACTTCTCGTTACTGGGGGCACTTTGTCCGGTTGGATCTATCTTGGCTGGGAGACCACCTAGATTAAGGACTATAGGGGGTGACATCATTTGCTCGGGCTCTCGAACAATGATGTTGGCTGGGATTTGCTGAGCTCCCCTAACAAAGGGATGTGGATACAGACCAAACGAGACGTCATACAGAGGGTTGTACGTTGTATATTGTGGCATGAAACCCTCTGCCACTGGCCTAAGAGGTGGACCGTACCCAGGTGGATAAGGCGGGGTTTCTTGCGACTCGTGGACGGGGTTGCTAGATGTAGCAGGATCTGCAGTCGTCTTGCCTTTTTCCAACGCGAGGAGGATGGCATCTAGCTTTTCGCACAACTCCTTAATATCTTTCCTTGTTTTCTCCTACTCAACTTTTTTATCTTCCATTATTATTCTTGTCCTGTGTCTGGTGTGGTAAGTTCGATGTGGTGCTAGTGAGTGAGCTATCTTGAACAATCCCTTTTGTTTTTAGAAAAATAGAAGATAGAAAGAGAGAGAAAGAAAACTATAAATAAATAAGTTCGTGGTTTTATTATAAATTGGGTAAATAAATAAATGAAGATTACAAGAAAGCAACAATTATACCAAATTTGAACGTTAATGCTTAAATCATGAAATTGAAAGTACATTAAAGTATAGTGTCAATAAAACTGTCCCCAATGCTCTAGATCTCGCCAAAGTTTGCCCAGGAACTTGAGTGTGCTTTTGCCATTCGGTTGTGTAGGGGCAATGGCAGACGTGAGAGCTTGTGCCTCTTCAGCTAAACCATCTGCCCTTCAGGCTACCTGTCTGACTTGGGTGAGCACCATGTTCTGAATTATGACGTAACAATGTGTTATCGCGCTTCACATTGTCTAATTCATACCCCACTTGGTTGTATTGTTCCCTGATATGGGCATAATCCTGCATTAACCCATCAGTAGCATTCTGGGTTTTATCGAGACGACTCGTAAGCACCTGAACATTTTCCCTCAAACTTTGATTTTCTTGGGCATACTGAGCTAACTGTACCTATTTTCATGAAAGGCCAAGACTTTTGCCTGTAGAGAAGCAATTTCAATTTCTTGTTGTGATATTTGATTGTCTTGCACCCTAAAAGCTGCTTGTGAGCTCTCTTCTTCCCTTCTTACTTGGTATATTCTTCTATTAGGGCCCGAACCTCTACTTCCAGTGGTTTGTTTTCTTTTCCTTGGTCACTGACTTCCCTTCTTGCCTGCTGCAATTCTAACTTAATGCTTCGAGGTAGATTTTGATTGAACCCTAATTGTAGTCTTTCTTTAGCCAATGTGGAGTTCCCTTCTTACAGCCCGTACTCTATCCTGCGAGTCTTCCGTTGAGTGGGCTGAGTTGAGCTCATTTCATAAATAATTCTCCTAGTGGGAACCTCTAGCTTCCCTTTGCCTTTGTCGACTGATAGGAGAACCACAGTTTTTCCCCTACTCGAATGCCACTATTCGTATCCTTCAAATGTATTATCGTGGTAATTGCCACTTTGGATTCTGACAATCGCTTTCCACGCCTTTACGATCTCTTGAATTTTGTTTTTGCAAAACCCAACATCATAAGCAAATTCAGAGTTTCTTAAATCATGTGTGGCTGGGATAAACTGATGTACCCATATCTGGCGCAATACCATTAATGGAGCATAAGATACACATCCTCATGGACCTAATAATGGTAAACTGTGAAATTTACCACACCTATATGTAGACAGCGTATTTGGTCCGGTTTTATTTTAGTTTTATTTTTAATTATTTAATTTTTATTTTATTAAATACTATAGGATTACTTTATTATTGGTTCTAAGCTAAAGTTTAAATTAAATTAAAAAAATAGATTTTGTTTTAAAGAATTTGATTTAATATTAAAATAAAAGAAATAAAAAGATTTGATTTTATTTATATAATTTTGTTTTAAATAAAGGTTTTTTTTAATTAAAAAAAATTAGATTCTGTTTTGGTTAAAAATAAACATTTGGTTTCTCCTCCCGTTTTTCCTTCGTCAACACCGAACGCTTTCCCTTCCCTCTTTTTCTCTTGTTTTACTCGACTCACGCATGTTACTGTTATTTTTTTTTTTTTGGTATTTTTAAAGGGCACACAACACACAGAGGAGAGGAAAAAAAAACAGAGAGCACACAGAAGAATGATTTGGGTGAAGAAAATTTTTTATTTTTTCCCTTAGTCTCAAAAGGCGGTTCAATAGAACCAACACACAACAAGACTCTGGTGCACACCTCACGACCTCCATTGCTGCCTTGAGACCATCCTCCGGTGATAGACCGACGACGACGAAGAGTCCAGCGACCCACTCTAACACGACGAACGACATCCGTGGTAAAAATCTTTGCACAGTATACCCCTACATTTCTTTTAATAATAAAAAAAGTTTCTTTTTAACAAAAAGAAAATAAAAATTTTCCTTTTAAAGAAAATAAACTTTTTAAAATAAGTTTTGAAAAATAATGTAGATAATTTTTCTTAAATTAAAATAAAATAATTTTTAAATAAAGTAAACAAAAAGTTAATTTCATTTAAATAAAAGATTTTGCATTAAAGTTTTGTATGTTAAAAAAAATAATAAGAGTTTTTATAAACTAAATCTTGTTTAAAAATAAATTGGATTCTTTAAAATTTCCATTCAAAGTTCTTAATTTTGTTTTCTTATTTTTTTTATTTATTTTTAGAAAGAGAATTTATGCTGTAGGGATTTAAAAAAATAGATGATTTAAAGAAAATTGTTTTCTAGGGATTTGTTTTAAAATAAAATCCTATCTTGTAACATTTGTAATTTACAATAACTTGTTAGGAGAAATAAAATCTTTTTTTAAATGATGAGTATCATTTTAGAAAAGATCTTAACAATTTGTTTTAAGTAAAATTGATTTTTTTTAATTAGAAATAAAAGATTTTCTTGAAAATTTTTTTTTAATGTCCAAATTCATAAAAAATTATTTTTTTATATTTTAATTTAACAAAATTCGTAGGTTTTTTTAGTTTAAAAAATAAATTAAAACTTTTGTTTTTGTAAAAGACTACAATGTTTACATCTTAGGGTGTTGACATAGTAGTAAGATGTTTGGCTTTTAATATACAGACCCAAGTTTGAGTCTTTGCATGTCTTGTTTTATCATTGTTTTTTAATTATTTTAAATAAAAGATTTCGTTTAGAGTTTTTTTTAAACAAAATTCAAAAATACAAAGTTTGTATTTTAAAAAGAACATAGCTTACATCCTAAGGTGGTGACACGTTGGTGAGATGTTGGAATGTCAACGCTCTAGTCACGAGCTAAAGTCTCAATGTGCTTTAAAATAAATTTTTTTGTTATTATTATCTTTTTTACTAAATAATTATTTTGAAAACACCGATAACGGGAATTGGAACCCTCCAATTTACTTGAGGTGCTTAATTTTTCTAATGGCCTTCGTGTCACTCATACATATTAATTCATATCTTATAACAAAGTGTGAATCAATATAACATGGGACATTTCGATCAAAACAAAAATATTTTTTTCTTGGACCAAATAAAATAATAGGATAATTTATGATAAAATGTGGTACCGTTTTCGAACGGGTGTCGTAGGGTGCTAACACCTTCCCTACGCTCAGTCGACTCCCGAACCAAAATCTGTTTTTCGTAGACCAAATTTTTAAAATAAGTGACTAATCACACCTCGTAGATGATTGGTGGCGACTCCAAACCCTTATCTTGAAAAAGACCCTTCAAGGGATGATGTCGGCCGCTACTCGTCGCGATGACGTTGCAACACTATATTTCATAGGTTTGGTTGACATCCATCGGGCCCTCCATTCCACGTCTTCTGGCCTTAAACCTGCAAAGAAATTGTTCCACTCCTCTTTCCCTAGGTGGATTTGACTCCAATCCCCTTGGTTGAATTCAAGGATGGGATTTTGTAATCTACTCCACGATTTTGAAAATTTGACTTGAGGACACTTGAACTCTGGTGGACAATTTATATGTCTGAGGACTCAAAGGTATGGTAGCTGAACACAATCTATAAATTTCCCTACTCCTCTTGATCTGCAAAAATTTAGTGCTCGGAAGGTTTTTGCAAGGATGGGTATTACGAGATTAACTCTCATCTCAACCTTGACAAATAGCTTGACCACTCGCTCTTCAACGTATCCACTAACTTTAGGGAATAAAACCAAGTTGAATAAGCACAGAGCTAACAGCGATAGCTCCCTTTCTTCATTAAAGAACCTCTGCTAAAGACTCATGATATATTCTATCGGCAAGCATGTGTTTTCTCCCTTCCTTTTCACGTGTTTTTCAATCTCACCAGCAGATATCTTCCCTATAAGCAGTGATATTGCCCTTTGTAATGTAAATCCATCATCATAGGAATAAATCTCAATTTTCTCTTGTAGTGGTATTTGTAGGACATTGTGGTATTCCACGATAGTGGGGTCATATCAATTGAGCCAAAAGTGAAGCATCTATAGGCCGGATCCGAATGTCAGACTAGTGCCCTCAATACTGAGAAGTTGACTCGCACGTACAGGAGCTATGCTATGTGGCCATATTTTTTTATGACCTGGGTCCTTCTGTCTGGTCTTAAACCTTCCCATAAACGTTTCAAGACATCCAACTGATTTTCTGGGAACGCTACACATTGAAATGGTGTGATGACGTGCTGCGTGTTCTTTGACCATTGACGAATAGTTTCTTGATCTTGCTCTTTCCATTCTTGGGTTGGATTCTTACTTAAACTCATGCTTTAATTTACTGTCAATGTTAATGATTTAAGGTTTAGGTCAATTCGGCATAATTGGCGGAAAATAAATTTAAAGGAAAAGGGAAAGTTGTGAAACTCTTTCTTTTTATTGTTTAAAAAAAATAACGATTATCATAATAATAATATTAAAAATAAATAAAGTGAGAAATGAGTAACTTATGTAAATGCATGAGACTCTTTTAAACAAATCACTTTATTAACACCAACAAAAACAAACTAAACAAATAAATAAATAAATAGCAGAAATCTGATGCTAAAATAAGTGTAAAGTTAATGCCTACACAACCTATATGAAAACGGCCCCCAAATCTTCCATACGCTTTCGCTGTATAGACAACTTGAATGGAGAATTTCATGTGCCGGCATGAGAACCGAAATTCCACGAAGGTCATACTACTCAGTCTTCGATCTAATCTTAAAGGTAAAGCCCGGGTAGGAGGCTTGTGTATTTGTGCGAGATGCATGTGATGTCAAATCAAATTAATTATACAATTTAAAATAATACAACATTAAAAAAAAAAAACAAAACGAACACAGAAAAAAAGGAAGTATAATAGGATAATAAATAACAAAAATAATGGCTTGACTCTCTAAAGTTCCCCAGAGGAGTCGCCAAGCTGTCGCAACGCGGAGCAGCCGAAGTCATCACCTGAAGGGTCTCTTTCAAGAAAAGGGTTTGGAGTCGTCACCAATTATCTATGAGGTGTGATTGGTCACCTAAAATGAAAATTTGGTCTACGAAAACAGAAATTTAGTTCGGGAGCTGACTGAGAGTAGGGAAGGTGTTAGCACCTTACAACACCCGTTCGAAAACGATACCATGCTTTATCATAAATTATCCTATTATTTTATTTGGTTCAAATAAAAGAAGAAAAAAATTGTGTTTTGATTTAATAGTCTCACGTTATATTAATTCACACTTTGTTATAAGGTATGAATTAATAGGTATGAGTGGCATGAAGACCATTAGAAAAGTTCTATCAGCTCGAGAATATTGGAAGGTTCCAATTTCTATCATTGGAGTTTTCGAAATAATTATTTAAAAAAACAACCATATATATAAAAAAAAAAGAGTGAGAGAAGAAAGAAAATATATATAAGGACTTGAACTTGGATAGTAGAATTCAACAATCATGCCTATTGCAACTAGGCTAGCACCTAAAGATTTAAACTTAATTTTCTTTTTACCGTATAAACTTTGTATTTTTTAAATTTGTTTTATAAAAAAGAAAAAAAATTATAAACAAAAAAAAACTTTTTATTTTATCTTGGATTTGAAATTCGTTTAAAACTGTTTTATTTGTATATAAAAAAATCAAATTCATATAACCAAACTTATTTAAATTACTCTTACTCAATTTTTTCAAAACCTTATTTAACAATTCTTTCATTTTAAAAGCAAATATTACTTTGTAATTTTAAAAGCAAAATTTGTTTTCTTTTAAATCTCTTACTTACTTTCCTAAGAACTTTTACTTTAAAAGAAAACTTTTTCCAACTTAGTTAAAATAAACTCTTATTCAATTTTCTTTCAAAACCTTTTATGAAAAATTTGGTTTGGTTTACTCGTAAAAAAAACAAACATTTTTCAAAATAATTTTTGTTTATTAACAAAAAAAAGTTACTCTTAAAAAAAAACACCTTTACTCACTTAAGTTGCCTCAATCACCGGAATGAAGGTCGCAGAAGTGTTGGTCGTCGCTGCACCAGGATGGGTCCCTAGAGTTTGTGTTCTTACTGCCAGGTTCAGCTATGTCGTCGTTGGAAGTCCCACTGTGTCAGTCGCTGCAAGTTAGTTGGAGGCAATGGCTAGAAAGAAATCCAACGCCACCAAGAGATTGGAACAAAGAGAGGTTTGGGGATTTTTTTTTTCCTTTTGGTTTCTTCAAGGCTGAAACCAAACAAGAAGAATGAAAGGGAGGGAATTGAGTGATTTCATGGGATGGGTATGTTTAGGATTTCACCAAGTTTGTTCTTCTCTGCCTTTTTATGAATCCAAAGAAACTCTCCTTATGTAGGAGAACATGTGAGCCAAATTAGGAAGTTAAATTGATTTTGAGAAAAAACAAGAGAATAACGAAACTTACTCCTCTTACTTGACCCTTTAAACAATAAATAAATAATAAATAATAAATAATAATAAATAAAAATAAAAATAAAACCCAACAAATACTTAATCAGTTTTCTATGTTATTTTCTTTTTTTTATAACAACAATTAAATCAATAATAGTAAAATAATAATAATAATAAACAAATCCTTTTGTTTTTTTTAAATAAAATCTATTTTAAAAAAGTAATTTAATTAAAACTTTACATTAAAACTTATAATAAAGTATAGTTATGTTATTTATACCAAAACAATTAAATAAAACTTAATAAAATAAATAATGAACTATTTTATTTTTTATTTTTTTTTAACAAAAGAGAGTCGGATTAAATACGGTGTCTCAGCCTAGGTCCGACGTTCCAAGTAGCAATCAATTGAAATCAATGCGACTTCGTCCCACCAGGAAGGAATATTCTGAGGTAGATTTTTCTAAAAAAAGTTGTTGATTACTCACGCAATCACTGACTGACGTTCTGAAGTTCTAGGTCTTGAACCTACAAAAGGATCAGTTACTGGAGTGTTGCGCTTCTCAGGGCCCTCAATAATCTCTATTTTTGGTCTGAAGTTGTCGGAACGAATCGTTTGGACCTCATGACCTGTTGCAACCCACGACTTTTGGGCCTCCGACGCAGCACCTTTTTCACGACCCCACAACAACCACAAATCCCGACGACCTCCAAAACACGACTTAAGGCAGCACACTCACAACTCCCGGGCGTTAGAAAGATTCCGGTGGATTTGTTTTTGTTTTTGTTTTTTTTAAATAAAAAGGAAGAATTTTTTTTTTTAAGAAGGTAAAGTTTGAAGAGAGAACATTTTTTTTTTAAAGAAAAACGTTTTGGGAGGAAAAAAATTAATCATGTTTGAAAAATGGGTTTGGGTTTTAAATTTTTTTTGTTGACAAAAAGGAAACAAATTTTTTTTATTTACTTTTTAAAATATGGAAGTCATTAATGTGGTTTAATTATGTTTGGAAAAGGGGTTGAGTTTTACATTTTTTTTTGGTAAAAAGAAACCAATGTTTTCTTTATTTTTATTTTTTTAAAAGGAAATCATTATTAAGGTTTAATTATGTTAAATATAAATAAAAGAGATTTTAAAAAGAAAGATTTTATTTTTAAGTTTTAAATTTCTTTTAAATACAAATAAAATAAATCTAAGTATTTTAAAAGGAAAAAAATCTTTTAAATTAGGTGTTAAATAAGTTTTAAGTAAAGATGAATAAAAGATTTTGGTTTCAAATTTTATTTGATATTTCTTTGATTTAGTAAAAATTAAGTTTAAAGGAGAAAGTTTTATTTTAAAAGAGGTGTTAAATAAGTTTTAAGTAAAGATGAATAAAAGATTTTGGTTTCAAATTTTATTTGATATTTCTTTGATTTAGTAAAAATTAAGTTTAAAGGAGAAAGTTTTATTTTAAAAGGAAAGTTTAAAAATGAGGTTTTAGAAAAGTAGATAAAAGATAAAAGAAAAATTTTTGTTTTAAAATTAATAAATCTCAAATCTCAAACTAAGTAAAAGTTTGTTTTTGAAAAGATTTGTTATTTAAGTTTTAAAAATTTTAAATAACAGTTTGGTTATATACATAAGATTTATTTTATAAATAAAACAATTTTAAACAAATTTCAAATCCAAAATAAAGTAAAAAGTTTTTTTTAAGTTCGTTTATAGTTTTTTTTTCTTTTTTAAAAAAAAAGTTTAAAAATAAAAGGTTTGTATTTTGAAAAGGAAACTTAGTTTACATCTAATGTTGGTATACTAGACTTGGTTGTTGAGATCCATAATCCAAATTTAAGCCCTTATATGCTCTTTTTACTTATTTATTTATTTTATCATTGTTTTTTTAAGAATTATTTCGAAAATTCCAATGATGGAAATTGGAACCTTCTCATATTCTCAAGGTGATAAGTTTTTTTATGGCCTTCGTGCCACTCATAATTACTAGTTCATATTTTATAGCAAAGTATGAATTAATAAAATATGTGACATTTAAATAAAAATACAAAAATATTTTTTTGGACCGAATAATATAATATGATAATTTCTGACAAAATATGGTACCATTTTCGAACGAGTATTGTAGGGTGCTAACACCTTCCCTACGCTCAGTCGACTCTCGAACCAAAAATTCTGTTTTCATAGACCTTGTCTTTATTTATAGGTCACAAATCACACCTCGTAGATCATTGGTGGCGTTTCCAATCCCTTATCTCGAAAGAGACTCGTCAGAAGATGACATCAGCCGCTCCGAGTCGCGATAACGTTGTGACACTTTGAATTTGAATTTTTACTCTAATCTCGATTTGGAATACGAGCAAATTGAGATTCGAATTTGATAAATTTATAAAATTTTGAATATGCCCAAATTGAAAATTCTACAAAGATTTCAAATTTTGACTTGAATAAGAGTAAACTTTGAATTTAAATTTGTACTCCAATCTGGATTTGGAATACGACCAAATTGATATTCGAATTTTGTAAAGTTATAAATATTTGAATATGTCAAATTCAAAATGTCTACCAAAATTACGAATTTTTACTTGAATATGAGTAAAGTTTGAATATAAATTTTTACTCAAATCTCAATTTGGGATACGACCAAATTGGGATTCGAATTTTGATCTGGAGGTCCATTAGATCCCCTTGCTAGCTCACAACGAGTAAAACGAGGATCAAGAATTATGAAATAATTTTAAATGTTAAAATTATATAAGGGAATGTAAATAATGTATATTGATACATTATATAAATATATGGTAATTTTGGATAAATTTTCAAAATTAATACTATGTATTTTGAGGGTGGAGGCTAATGTTATGGAAGGGGAAAATTCCTATTTTCTACATTTTGAATTACCTTTAGGAATTCAAAAAAAGATGATATCGTGATGGTCTTGGGATTTTCCCTAGATCTAGAAAAAGATATCCTATATCCAAAAAGATAAGATATCCTGATGGTCTTAGGATTTTCCATAGATTCAAGAGAAGATATATTATATCTAAAAGGAAAGGATAAGATATCCTGATTGTCTTAGGATTTTACCTCTATAAATATAACAGTAAGATAAACCCTAAAGGTACGCTAAAAAAAAATCTCAACTCTCTTACTCTCATAATCCATTGCAATTGGATCCACAATCCTGATTCTCGACTGAGAGACTTAGCGAGGAAGATAAAGTGGTGTTGTCTCATTGGGTTTACACAAAGAAGAATCTTCAAAGGTAAAATCCAACATTTTTTCCTGTTTTATATTTTTCTGTGTTTTAAATTTCAAAAGAAATTCAAGAACGCGTTATACTGCTTTCGCTCCGAGATTCACATCCCTACATGTGTACCGTTCATTGCGACGCAGACACTAGTAGTCATCTGACCTATTCCGATCTAGCCGTTGCTGGTCATAGTTCAAGTTTCTTTTTTCGAGATCTTTATTCCCTCGCGAATTGTTACTAGCCCCATCTATTTGGTTACTTGTTTTTGAAGTTGTTGTTATGACTTTAGTAAGTCTTCCGCATGCATATACTCCTTTGCATGTTGAATTGCTTCATTGTATGTCTGTGCCAATATTAATGCGAAAGATTTCACTAAGTCGAGGTCATTGATCATGGTAATGAAAGTCATCCTGGCCACCTTATACGAACAATCAACTGCCTTGATCTTTTCAACCATAAATTGTCTAAAGAACTCTTGAATTGATTTGCCTTTTCTTTGATGGATGGTTAATAGGTGAGTATCTGATCTCTTCAAATCATGTCGGGCTAAAAAATGTGATAAATTCCTTCCTCAATTGTCTCTAAGACGAAATTGGGTTCGGTCGTAGCTGTCGATACCACGACCGCACGACTCTTTCAATGTAATTGAGAATGCTCGACATTTCGTTTTGTCATTGGCAACGTTTAGCTCCATCGGCCTTCACAAAGCTCGATAAATCCTTCGTAAGTCCTCCGTCACATTTGCATTCAAGTAGTCACACAAATCCCCTTGAGGATCAACAGTCGTTCTGGATGATCTGCCTCTAGGTACTCGCTAGTTGGATAATCCAAATTTAGATGATCGCTAACTCTCCATCATGACCTTTCTTCATTAAGATTATCTTATCCATCGACGATTGGTGTCTTCCCTCTTGCAAGGTCTTTGTGAATTGGTAACTGACTATCGAGGGCTTAGGTATATCCCTAGTCACCACGGGTGGTACTTGACTTTGGCGTAAAGCCATCGTCACTTCTGCTAACTTTGCATGTAAATGGGCGACATCATTCAATACAGCCCTCAAGCCTGTCAACTCTTGCTTCATCCTTCTTGCAGATTGAGATGAATTCGGGCGTGCTGCATTCATTCGCTTCGATCAACCTCTCACAAGGTTTAAGGGTGGGCACCCCCTTCCCCATACTCCAGTACAACTCGAAAAATGGCTTACATCAACACTGGATTGCTGAGAGATATTATCCACCATTAGTAAAAAAAAAATTATTCAAATAATAGATAAAATCCACTAGTACTTTAAAGAACTCTCGTTCTCACAGACGACACCAAATGTTTTAACCAAAAATTTGATCAAAACATTAAAGTCTTCAAGAATGCTCAAATATCACAAACAATCCTGCAAAACAATCTAAAGATCTTGTTAAGTACATGATGCTATAGTGCAAAATTTCTATGTGAAAAGTTTGTGTGCCTGCTTCATTTAATTCTCGGGTATATATGGAAGCCAAGTAACACTACAAGAATTTTTTACTTTCCTGACAGTTCTTTTCTCGATTCAACCAAAAAAAGTTGGAAAAAGATAGTAATCCCGACGTATATGAAAATCGTTGGGCCATATGGTTTTAAAAAATTAATTTTAAAAATATTCTCGATAGTTTTGAAAAACCCGTCATTAGTAGTTACTTTTGTACAGTATGTGGTCGGTTATACTTGTTCTTTATAATTTGCCACCTTGGAAATGCATGAAATAATTATATGTTTTTCATATCTTTGTTCATATCTAGACCTAGGTCGCCGAGAAAAGAGATTGGCGTATATTTGCAACCATTGATTGAGGAGTTGAAAGAGCTATGGACCAGTAGTGAACGCACATATGATTGTTTCAGTGAGGATTTTAAAATGCATGTAGCTTTGCTATAGACCATTAATGACTTCCCTACATATGACGATTTGTCTAGATGAAGTACCAAAGGCTATCAAGCATGTCCTATTTGTAAAGAAGAGGCGTCATCGTTTAGAGTACAGGGTAAAATATCATTCATGGGTCATCACCGTTATCTTCCAGAAATGCATAGTTGGTGTAAGAGTAAATATCATAATGGAAAGATTGAACGTAGGCCTCCTTCAGCTGTAATGGATGGAGATGAGATTCTTCACGAAGTAACCTATTTGAAATTTCCTCCATTTGGTAAGCATCCATCAAATGCCAAAAATAAGGGAAATCGTGATTTTAATTGGACGAAAAGGAGTATACTTTTTGAACTTCTTTATTGGTCGAAACTCTTATTAAAGCTAGATTTGATGCACATCGAAAAATTTGTGTGATAGCTTAGTAGTCACTTTATTGAGCATTGAAGGTAAATCAAAGGATATATGGAACACTCATTTGGATTTAAAAGATTTAAAAATACGCAAAGAGTTACACTTAAAGATGCAGGGTAATAAATATCTGAAACCTCAAGCTACGTACACTTTTACAAGAAGGGATCATATAGAATTTTGCAAGTTCCTTAAATCTGTCAAATTTCCCGATGTATTTCACATTGAAGATGGTAAAATATGGGGATTGAAAACTCACGATTGTCATGTATTGCTCTAACGAATTCTTCTTATCGGTACTTGAGCATACGTACCGAAAGATGTGAGTACATCTATTGTTGAATTATGTAAATTCTTTCGTGATTTATGCATGAAGATAATATCCACCAGTGATTTAGATCATTAGGTAATCAATATAGTAATCATACTTTGTAAGTTGGAAAAGATAATACCCCCCAGCATTTTTTGATGTCATGGGACACCTTGCCGTTTATTTGTCCTACGAAGCAAAAGTAGTTGGTCCCCATGGTTATATTGGATGTATCCTATTGAGAGAAGCTTGTGGACTTTGACTTAATACGTTAGAAACAAGGCTTGTCCAGAGGATTCAATAGCAGAAGCCTTTGTAATGAACAAAGCATTGAATTTCTATTCATTGTATCTAATAAGCATCGAGACTAGACTTAACAGGGTGAAAGAAACAATGAAACAATAACTGAGAATAAGATTTGTGGGGAGTTTGAAATATTTAGACAGAGCGCACGACCATTAGGGTGCTCGACCTTGCGTAGAATGTCTGATGATCAGAAGAGAACAATTCATTGGTATGTACTAAACAATTGCGTATAGATAGAGTCTTATCGCAAGTCCAATTCCATTACCTTTATTAATGACTTGTGCATACTCCATTATGTATTGAATTTATGTTTTGCTTTTAACAATAGGCAACATTTGAGAATGCTTCAACCTCGAGTGGTAAGTGCAGCCGACTTATATAGAAATCACCAATTACAATTTCCCGATTGGTTTAAATCTCAAGTGTGCTTTTTAAGAGTTCCTAAGTTCAGACTACATTATGTGTAAATGGTAATTGCCAAAAATGTTTATTACATTAGCAGGTTTAGGAACTACGAAAAGATGGAAACATATCTGACAATCACTATGGGAGCGACTTCTCAAGCGCGCACTTATAGTGGTTGTATTGTGAATCGTGTACATTTCACAACACGGAGTGGGACAAGTATCAGGTAATACAACATAGTTGAGTATGGTGCCGGGAGATATTGGAGGAGATGATAAGAATATCTACTGTGTCTTAGTAAAGTTTTAGACTTGGACTACTTATTAGAAGAACGTGCATGAAATTTAAGTGTACGTGGTTCTACACAGATGTGAAAAAAAATAGTAGTAGATTTAGGATTTAGAACAATCGATACGTCTCATTACTGGTATGTGGATGACCTATGTATCCTTGCTAGTCAAGTCCAACAGGTTTTCTATGTAAACGATCCTGAATTGGGAAAAAAAATTGGATTGTAGTGCAGATAGTTCAAAATAAACGTTTGTGGGGCGTCCCATAACTACATGAAGTTAATCTATTAGAGGTAGATGGTGGTATTGACATTGATGAAACTATTGCAGATAGTTCTTATTATAGAGATGACGTTGCTCCCACTATTGTCGATCTACAAATCATTGGAAAACGACTCAACACGAGTCCACCATCGAACATGAATAATGCTTTTATAAACGACGAAGAGAAGGATATTGAAGTATATAATTCTAACAGTTCAAAGACTTTGGAATCAAACTGACTTTGAAAGTGATTAAGTATGTAATGTGACTACATGCTTCCTTTTGCAATGTTTTCATATGTTTTGATAATGTTTGTAATTAAGACTTCACTATTTATTGTATTATTTGATAATGTGTTTAATAAAAGGTTTTTTAGGTATAACTAGAAACATACAAAGGGAGGTCGATGATATATTCGATGAAGGCAACATGAGGAAGAGTTGGAAGATGACTTCCAAGACATCCCTTTCAAGTTAATATAATTAAAGTTTTTGAATAATACTTGCTAACATGCATTATGTTTTCAAGTAGCAATGCTCAGTCTTGTAAGGGACATGACATAACTCGGTGTGTGGAATTGAACAAGAAGTTGGGAAAAGATGGGCCCATCTCTTTCGTAATGCATGAGTTCTTATAGAAGCCAATATGCGAGAATGCCACATGCATGTCAAATGCCATAGGATCCGTTGTTCGAGTGAATTTCAATCCAATGTTGTACACCCATTGGTTGGACGTATCGAAGGAAGTTAGGGATGCAACCATACAACGTGTAGTGGTAAGTTATTTATTTTCATATATTTAAATACCATGAAATGAAATTACATTGCACTCATTTATCGATACAGAATTTGTTCAAGGTGAATATATCACAAGTCGTTGTAAGAAAGTATGTACACACGGCGCTACAATCAACGTTCAAGAAGTACAAGGCAGAATTGTATACCCACTACAAAAAAAAAATGGACCCTTACTAGAGTCGAGAAGTTGGAGGATGGGCACAAGTTGTGCGATAGATGGAAGACTCCCGATTGGAAGGTGTGTAAATCTATTTCCTATCTCATCCCATTGTGAGATTCAATACTAATCCCGCGTTGCTAACTTTCATTAGGGCAAGTAAAAAAGCCAAAAGTAGTAGGGTGAAGCTGCCATACAACCATCAGGCTAGGTCAAAATCTTTCAGTCGCCTTCAACACGAACCGGTACGTTTATGTCATCCATAATTGCACGTACCATTACACACTATTTAAAATGTGCAATTAATGTCAAATGTAGAAAGAACAAACAAGCGTGGAGATCGACTCCATAGAAATGTTTAAAGAAACTAGGTATCATCCAATAAAAGGGTGGGTCCTTAGAGGAGAAACGATATTTGTAAGTGTTAAGTCCTCTTATTCGTTACGGGAGTATATGATATTAGAATAGTATGTTATATGTAACTCATCTTTTGTTTGTAGGACATATTGATGGCCATGAAGAATGCACTTGTACTTGAAGATGCATACCCACCCACAGACAAAGATGGTTGTATCATAGTTTTTGGTCCTCAATTTGAATTTATTGCGAATATGGGGTTACATTCAATGCCATTAGCACGTGGAGGAAGCTCGTCGCAACAAGAGTACTTAAGGGAGACTATAGATGAATTTAGACAAACAAAAGACGAGCTAAGAGATAAAAAAGAAAAGTTGAGAGAGACAAAAAAATGACAGAATGAGACAGATGAACGATTGAGCAAGAATGAAGAAATCATAAGTAATGTGTGAGAGCATGATGTACAAATGCGTAAGGAGTTGGACAACTTCAAGAGCACAATTGAACAATTCATGAGTCAATAAAGCTCAGGGCCCCACTTGTCATTTGGATATGTATGAATCTCCTTATATAGTCCTTCGAACATGTATATATAGTTTTGCTGTTGGATGAAGTAATTGTGTCGCTATCTTAAAGTTATGGTAGCTAGGAAATAGTTTAACTTAATACTTGTTGGATGAAGTACTTGTGTGGTTATCCTGTAGTTATGGTAGCTACTTTGAGACAACGACCTATCCTTGTTGTGTTTATGTTGTTCATACGATTTAAGCTTATTTAAACTGGAATTAATTGTAGTTAAGACATTTATGTTCTTCACTCGCGTTTAAGGTTCATTTGTTGAGATTTTTGTTGGAACTAAATGTGTATTTTGTGTTTTATCATTTAATATGTCCTATTTTCTTGCATAAAAATATAGGAGATTGGAAGACGTAAAGGTGAGAGGGAGATGCAGAGAAGGGAGAGAAATCACAATTGCTAGCAAGAGCAGAGGGAAATCAAAAAAGTAGATAAAAAAAGGAATGAAATCCTCAAATTTTGTTAGATTACGAGGGGTTGCACGAGAAAAAACCCTCAAATTTTGGTAGTTTATGACCGATTTCACGAGAAGAAAAAAACTTTAAAAAAAATTGGTATTGATTATGAAGAAACAAACTTAAAAAAATGAAAAAAAAAACCTCAAATTTTGGTAGATTATGAAGGATTGCACGAGAAAAAAAAAACTTAAAAAGAATTGGTGTTTGATTATTTACCAAATTTTGTGGGATTTTAAATTCAAAATTTAGCAATTTCAACCTAAAAAAAATTGAATGAAATATTTTGATTTTAAGTCTAGGGAAAAAAAAAAGAGGAAAACAAGAAAATTCAACTTAAAAAATTTGATTGTGAATGCAAAGGATGAAATATAAATATTTCAGTTTATATTACTCTTGTACAAGTAACTTAATGTTGTTACATTTAGTTGTATTTTGTAACCACTTTATGGTAGTCTATAAATACTGTCATTCTTCAATTAATAAAATTGAGCAAGATTAATTTACTCTCAAAGGTAATATGGTATCAGATGAAATAAGTTCTTTTTTTTAAAGTGTGTTTTGGTCCCACCATTATTGATGTTCTTGATTTCTCTGCCATTATTCTTACTTCTTCACCATGGATTCACGGACTGATATTCCGATTCCGGATCCTGTCGCTCCTCGAGCTCCAACACCGACTGGAATTCTGACTAATCCTACGATTTCTATGGCGTCTCCTTCATCAGTTCAGTCTCCTTTTAATCATTATGCGAATCCCTACTTCATACATCATTCAGACAATACAAGTATGGTGTTTGTATCTGATTTGCTCACGGATGAAAATTATATATCCTGGAGTCGTTCCATGACGATAGCTCTCACTGTTAAGAACAAAATCGGCTTCATCGATGGATTGATTGAGCGTCCGACTCGTGAGTTACTAAATTTTGGATTATCTGCAACAATGTGGTGATTGCATGGATTCTGAACTCTCTATCTAAGGAGATATCGGCCAGCCTATTGTTTACTGATTCGCGCGAGAGATGTGGTTAGATTTAAAATAACGATTTCAGCATCAAAATCGACCGCGAATTTTCCAATTGTGCCGCGATCTCTCTAATTTGCTTCAAGATCAGTCCTCTGTTAGCACCTATTTTACTCAGTTGAAGACCTTGTGGGCTGAATTGGCGTCTTACCGCCCCTCTTGCACTTGTGGTCGATGTTCTTGCAGTGGTGTACAGGCTATCTCTGACTACTTTCAGACAGAGTACGTGATGTCCTTCTTGATGGGATTAAACGATTCTTTTAGCCAAATCCGTGAACAATTACTAGCACCTCTACTAATCAGTCTCATGTGGCAATTACTAGTACCTCTACTAATCAGTCTCATGTGGCAGGTACATGTTCTTCTACTTTTTCCTCCCATGTCATGGAAAAATGGTGGGTTATTAATCTAGGGGCTTCTGCACATATTAGTCATTCAAGGGATCTCTTCATGACTTTAAAATATATTTCTGGCATATCTGTTACCTTGCCTAATTAGTCTCAGTTTGATGTGCGGTTTGTTGGAGATATTCGGCTTTCTTCTGAGATCATTCTACAAAATGTCTTATATTTTCCTAATTTTCGGTTCAACCTTTTATCAGTTGGAGCTTTAACTCGTGATACATCTCTCATGATTAAATTTGTTGGTAATTCTTGTCTTATTCAGGACAAGTCTTCGTTGAAGATGATTAGGAAGGGTGATTGTTGGAACGGACTCTACATCCTTCAGTTGTCACAGACTCTTCACAATGCTTTTTCTTTTGTGAACACTACTGTTTGTATGGTTTCTTTCCCAACTTGGCATGCTAGAGTGAGACATCCATCTCATAAACACTTGCTTGCTTTAAAGGATCTTTTGCATATTAATTCTATTGAGAATATGTCTTTTGATCCATGTTTAATATGTCCCTTAGCAAAGCAGCGTCATTTGTCATTTGTGTCTCATAATAATATTGCTGCTACTGTGTTTGATTTAGTTCACTATGATATATAGGGCCCTTATGAGTTTCTGACTCATGCTGGTTTTCAATACTTCTTGACTTTAGTTGATGATTTCTCTCGTTACACATGGATGTTTTTACTTCGTAAGAAATTTGATGCTTTAACTGTGGTTTCATGGTTTTTCGCCTCATTGAGACACAATTTGGTAAATGTGTAAAACAGTTTAAATCAGATAATGCTCCGGAATTATCCTTTACTGATTTTTTCCATGAAAATGGGGTGTTTCATCAGTATTTCTGTGTAGGCCGACCTGAACAAAACTCTATAGTTGAGAGAAAGCATCATCATTTGCTGAATGTTGCCCGTTATATTTACTTTCAGTCTCGGGTACCTATATGATTTTGGGGTGAATGTGTCCTTACAGCTTGCTACCTCATTAACCGAATACCGTCTCCCTTTTTAAAATGGGAGACACCCTATTTCCGACTTCATGGTCAGTCTGCTGATTACTCACAATTGAAGGTTTTTGGATGCTTATGCTTTGCCTCCACTTTGCCTTCACACTGCTCCAAGTTTCATCTAAGAGTTGTGGCATCCATTTTTTTGGGCTATCCGCTAGGTGCAAAAGGGTTTCATCTCTTTGATATTGAGCATGGAAAGATCTTTATATATTGGGATGTTGTATTTCACGAATATATCTTCCCTTTTCATGATAATTCTATTAATAATGTGTCTGTCGATCCTTTTGCAGAAGTTGTTTTACCTAATATGCTTGGTGTTTCTAGCTTTACTGCTAATGCTTCCATTCAACCTCAACCTTTCCCCACGGATAGTTCTTTTGATAATAATGTTGATATTGTTTCTGTTGGTGGTTATTCTAGTCCAGTTGCTGCTACTGGTTTGCCATCTCCTGATGCACCTAATGTTGCTGATATTCATGCTCCCTTGGTTGAAGCTCATGCTCCCTTGGTCGAAGCTCATGCACCCTTGGTTGAGTCTATTACTTCGGTTGAAGCTCATGCTCCTCCGGTAGTTGAAGCTCGTGTTCCTCCCGTAGTAGAAGCTCATGCTCCCGTTGTTGCCACTCAGGCTGCTCTTGTCCCTCGAAGGTCTTCTCGGTCTGTTCATCCCCCATCATACCTTCGTGATTATCACTGTCACTTAGTTGCATCATCTGATATGCCACCCATGGCTTCTAAATATCCTTTGCAGAAATATCTTAGTTATGACCGGTTCTCTCCTTCATTTCGCAATTATATCTTGAATGTTTCTGCACACTTTAGGTCTTCTTTATATCATCAAGCAGTTCCTTATGTTCATTGGCGAGATGCTATGCATGATGAGCTACGGGCTATGGAGACAAACCACACTTGGTCAATCGTTCCTTTACCTTCCGGTCACCACTCCATTGGTTGTAAGTGGGTATACAAGGTTAAGTTACGTTATGATGGTTCCATAGAGCGTTATAAGGTCCGTCTTGTTGCTAAAAGGTACACTCAACAGGAAGGCCTTGATTACATTGAGACGTTCTCTCTTATTGTGAAATTAGTAACCGTTAAGGTTATCTTCACTCTTGCTACCTCTTTTTAGTGGCCTCTTGTGCAGTTATATGTCAATAATGTCTTTTTACATGGCGATTTGATTGAAGAAGTGTAATGGACTTACCATTGGGGCATAAATGTAACGTTGTTGCACCTCAGGGGGAGCGCTTGGTGTGTCGTTTACACAAATCCATATACGGCCTTAAGCAAGCTTTTAGGTAGTGGTTTGATAAGTTTTCTCATGCCCTGATTTTGCTTGGATTTCAACAGGCCAAGTCTGATTATTAGTTATTCATATGTGGTTCTAGAGATAGTTTTGTGGCTTTGTTGGTTTATGTGAATGTTATTATCCTTACTGGGGCCTCGATTTCTGTCGTTTCTGAGCTGAAAGTTCATCTTAATAATGTTTTCAAGTTGAAGGATCTCGGCTCACTGAAGTACTTTTTGGGACTTGAGATTGCTCGTTCTTCCAAAGGAATTTTCTTATCTCAACGCCACTATGCTCTTCAAATTGTTAAAGATGTTGGATTATTAGCTTCTAAGCCTTCTCCTCTGCCCATGGACCCGAATATTAAACTACTTGCTTTTGTTGGAGACTTGTTATCGAATCCTACTCAGTACCGTCGTATTGTTGGTCGTCTTCTTTATCTTACTATGACAAGGCCTGATATAACCTTTGTTGTGCATCGTCTTAGCCAATTTGTTTCACAGCCACGACGACCTTATCTTACTGCTGTTTTTCAACTGATTCAGTACTTAAAAGGGCATTTCTGGGCAAGACATCTTTTTGCAAAGTTCTTCTTCATTTCAGATTCGGGCATTTTGTGATGCTGACTGGACTTTTTGTCTCGATTCCCGAAAATCAACCACTGGTTTTGGTATCTTTTTAGGGAAGTCTCTTGTGTCCTGGAAGGCTAAGAAATAGACGACGGTATCCTGATCTTCTGCTGAAGCCGAGTACCGTTCACTTGCTGCTGCTACAAGTGAGATAATTTGGTTGACACATCTTCTCAAAGATCTGCAAGTTTCTTATACGCCTCCAGCTCTACTGTTTTGTGATAATCTTGTTGCCATACACATTGCTACTCATCCTTCGTTCCATGAGAGAACAAAGCACATTGAGATCGACTGCCATTTTGTTCGGGATAAAGTGGTTGAAGGGCTTGTCAAGCTAATGCCCACTCCGTTCTGCTCTTCAGTTAGCAAATATTTTTACAAAAGCTTTACCTTGTACAACTCTTTCTCTTTTACTATCCAAGATGGATGTTCTTAATCTTCATCTCCCATCTTGAGGGGAGTATTACAGTTTATATTACTCTTGTACAAGTAACTTAATGTTGTTACATTTAGTTGTATTTTGTAACCACTTTATGGTAGTCTACCAATATTGTCATTCTTAAATTAATAAAATTGAGCAAGATTAATTTACTCTCAAAGCTTCAATAATAAATAATAAATATGAAGCAAAGAAGATAAAGAAAAAAGTAACAAAAAGATAAAGGAAAGACAAGATCTTATACGTTATTCGATGCGACAAAATAAACGAGGATGAAAAAGTAATTTTACATTATAATAATTCTAAAAAAAATTAGAAAAATTAGAATATATTTGAAAGCGATATAGAATGAATGATTTTAAAGAGACAGATCGAAGAAAGATGAATTGACAGTGATTTTAAATTTTTCATAAAATCAAAATTTTAATTTACCAAACAAATTAGTTTCGGCGCAAAACCACCTTTAGTTTTTAAAAAATCATCTCTCAGATTAAGGTTGAATTTCCTCAGCCGCCGCTCGTCCCCCGTGCCATTGGAAATGCGAATGTAATGCGCCATGGAAGGCGAGGTTTCGTTGCCATGGAGTCAAGGGCAATGTCAAGTCTTTCTCAAATGGCGGACCTTCTCCTGGTCGCCTCCCTCACCAAAACCCTATCGGAGTCCGGTACTCGAACCCTCCAACACCATTCTCATTCACTTCCTCTATCGGAGCCTCTCCTCCTCCAAATCCTCCGTTCCAGATCCCTTCACCCTTCCAAGAAGCTCGAATTCTTCACGTGGTGCTCTCTCAGCCCCAATTACAAGCATTCCGCCTCCACATACTCTCGAATTTTGCACATCCTCTGCCGCGCAGGTTACCTCCACGAGGTTCCCCTTCTACTCTCATCCATGAAGCGAGACGGCGTTGCTGTTGATTCTCACACTTTCAAGCTCCTTCTCGATGCCTTTATCGGGTCCGGTAAATTCGACGCTGCTCTCGAAATTTTGGACCACATGGAAGAGTTGGGAACTGGGTTGGAACTCCACACGTACAACTCTCTTCTTCTCGCTCTGGTCCGTAAAAACCAGGTGGGTTTGGCCTTGTCCATTTTCCTTAAGCTTTTCGATGCTTTCTATAATGGCGGGCATGTTGGTACTGTTGCTGATAGTATTTCCTTCTTGCCCAGTTCACTTGCTTGTAATGAATTATTGGTTGCTCTCAGGAGAGCTGACATGAGAATAGAGTTCAAAAAAGTATTTGATAAGCTTAGAGAAATTAGAGGCTTTGAGTTCAACATCTGTGGATATAATATATGTATTCATGCTTTTGGATGTTGGGGTTATCTGGATACTTCTCTTGCTTTGTTCAAAGAAATGAAGCAAAAGAGTTCAGTTTCTCAGTCTTTTGGTCCGGATTTGTGCACATATAATAGCCTTATTCACGTGCTCTGTTTGGTAGGAAGGGTGAAGGATGCACTTATTGTGTGGGAGGAGTTAAAAGGATCAGGTCATGAACCCGATGCCTTCACATATCGCTTAATTATTCAGGGTTGCTGTAAGTCTTACCGAATGGATGATGCCACCATGATTTTTAATGAAATGGAGTACAATGGATTTACGCTGGATACCATTGTTTATAATTCTCTCCTTGATGGGTTATTCAAGGCTCGGAAAGTTGTCGAAGGATGTCAACTTTTTGATAAAATGGTGCAGGAAGGTGTAAGAGCTTCTCCTTGGACATACAATATTCTAATTGATGGATTGTTTAGGAATGGAAGAGCTGCAGCTGGTTACTCTTTATTCTGTGATTTGAAGAAAAAGGGTCAATTTGTGGATGGTGTTACCTACAGCATCGTTGTTCTGCAACTGTGTAAAGAGGGACTGCTTGAGGAAGCGATACAATCGGTTGAAGAAATGGAAGTGAGAGGCTTCATTGTTGATCTAATTACTGTATCATCTCTGTTGATTGGAATGCACAAGCAAGGCCGGTGGGATGGGTTAGAGAGGCTCATGAAGCACATTAGAGAAGGTGATCTGGTCCCCAATGTTCTCAAATGGAAGGCCAACATGGAGGATTCAGTGAAATATCAGCAGAATAAAAGGAAAGACTACTCAACTTTATTCTCCCCAAAGGAAGATTTGAATGAGATTATAAGTTCAAGAGCTTCTTCTGTTATGAAAGTTGATATCAATGGTATTTTCATAAACACAGAAGAAAATTGGTCAGAATCCCCACATGTGGATCTTTTGGCTAACCTTGCAAGGTCCACAAGCCATTCTTCGCAACCATTCTCTCTAGCTCAGGGACGACGGGTTCAAGCAAAAGGAGCCAACTCCTTCGATATTGATATGGTCAATACATTTTTGTCTATTTTTCTGGCAAAAGGAAAATTGAGCTTAGCATGCAAGTTGTTTGAGATCTTCAGTGATATGGGTGTGAGCCCAGTGAGGTACACTTACAATTCAATGTTAAGTTCATTTGTGAAGAAGGGATATTTTCACCAAGCATGGGGTATATTTAACGAAATGGGCGAGAAGGTTTGTCCAGCCGATATAGCGACATACAACATGATAATTCAAGGACTTGGGAAGATGGGTAGAGCGGATCTTGCTAGTTCTGTTCTGGATAAGCTCATGGAGCAGGGTGGCTATCTCGATATTGTTATGTACAATACATTAATTAATGCGCTGGGGAAGGCAGGCCGAATGGATGAAGTAAATAAGCTGTTTCAGCAGATGAGGAGCAGTGGGATAAATCCAGATGTTGTTACTTTTAATACACTTATTGAAGTTCACAGCAAAGCAGGTCGGTTTAAGGATGCTTACAAATTTTTGAAGATGATGCTGGATTCAGGCTGTGCCCCAAATCATGTAACCGATACAACTTTGGATTTTCTAGGAAGGGAAATTGAGAAAATGAGGTATGAAAAAGCTTCAATCATCCGTGACAAAAACAGTCCTTGAATTTTCTGTTTAAGATTGGATTGATTGTATAAATTGCAATTTGTTTCTAGTGGAAGACAGTACAGGAATAGAAAAAAGGGGGAAAGTAAGATCAGAATATGATCATTTATTGACTGGTAATGTTGTATATCAACGTTCTTAAGCTGTTTGACGCCAACATTTTCAGTATTTGATAATTTTAGAAGAAAAGAATACCCAAAATCGCCACCAAAAAGAAGGCGCTCAGTTTGGCAGCAACATTTCGGATTTTGACAAAATTTCTCTCCCTTGCTCGTCTACCAGTTCTTCCCACCAACTTTGTAGTTTCTCTTTCTCTCGATGCTCCCATTGGAGTTCTCTCTAAATTTGTCACAGTAAAGCTTTGTCTGAAATAGATTGCCTCGCCAATGACAAAGACGGTGATGCAGAACCAAACGTGGCCAGTAAGGTTTCCACTCGAAAAGTTCAGAATCGTCAAATGCCATCAAAAGGCACAAGTTGCTGATCGTACACCCTTGCCACTTTCTCTACCACACTGGATGTCTCCAGCCACAGCCGAGCACAGTTCTGCAAGAGATCATGATTCATGAATCTCCACCACGAACTTTCCCCATGGCCGCCACTGAAGAATCTCATAAACAGAGCATTGTAGCAGAGAGCTTTTTATTCCAATAATGGAGGCGAAATCTGGAGAACAACCCTCGAGGTAATAAAATTTCTTGTATTTATATGCAAATAAACAACACTAAAAACCAAGTCCACCATATTTGAAGGTTGAACCCATCGTATTGGTGGGGAAAGCTTCTGGGAAGATGGAAATGTGGAAATTTGTTATAGAATTTGTTTAAATTTTGTTCTTCTTCATAAGCCCCTCAAAGGTTGCAATGTTTTGAAATGACAAAGGAAGAAATATGGTCTTTCAGAAAATGTTTTGTAGACTACTCTGCTGATAGTACCATGATTCAAGGCTTAGTATTCTTTTTTCTGAACAGAGGAATGAATCAAATTATACTTGCCTTTTCTTTTATTTGTTTCATTTTACTTTGAAATTCATCTTGTTCGAATAACCATCAATTTTAAATCACCTTTTAATAATGCAAGTAGCTATTAGTCTCTCTTAACCTTCCTTTGGAAACTTGTAATCTAAATATAATTCAATTTAATGTCATTATTCTGGCGCTTTAATTTATTATCTGGCAGTGTCAGGAAAATTATTCATCAATCGGTTGGTTTGAGGATATGATAACCACTCCCGCTTTATTAGAAATAAACCTCCCCAGATATATTGGCTGCTTAAATTATGTTACAGGCTGAGAACTATATTATAACAGAAAACAGGATATGCATGTGAGAACTGTTGCATTAAAAAGTATGTAAACATTTCAAGAAATGAACTCGTTACATAGCTGGTATATTATTATTATTATGTCCATCTCAGGGAGATGGATCGCCAAAATTTGACCTCAGATTTGGTTGATTTGGAAAATTTTATTTCCAGAATTAGATATCTTATTTATTGTTAAATATTTACTCATTGAAATTATTGGTTAATGTGCCACTGAGGTACATAATATTCAATACGGTTAGCTTTTAATTTCATGTTTTTTGTAGTCAGTTTTCTGTTTTCTACTTCTACTGTAGATGGTTGATTAGCTGAGGTCATTATAGGGTAGACAATCATTTATTAATTGGGTCGTTTGAGCATTCACTTGTCAAGTTGTTATAGCTACTCACAACTCACCTTTATGCATCTGTCTTTTTATGCAGAACAGAGGATAGCCTTTGCTTGGCTCTGGTGTTGTGTTATCCAGAGCTCTGAGTTTTGAGTTGTATGCTGAGGAAGTGAGGATGAGGTATTTGATGGGGTCGCAGTTGATGATTTTGGAGCTTCAATGTGAAGTTTAAGTGAAAGGAACTCAAGGCAAGTTCTGTGATTTGTGGGTTGGCAGGTTGGCAGGGAGCATTTGGTTGAGGTTTGTGATTGCTACACATGTTTCTGATGAGGATTGGGCCTTTGGGGCCATTTAGGATTCTGAGAGCCAATGCCAAGGTAATTTGATCTCTCTTTACATCCTCTATATTTCATGTTTGTATGATTTTTATCATTTTATGCTTGTTTTCTGGTTCTTTTCTGGTTCTGCGTGCTTGTAGCCCCAAGAAGTGCATAAGGATCTTGGGTTGAACTGTAGCTAGAAAAGCTGAGGTATTTTCTGTAAGTTTAGCGATTTAACCGATTGTTTAACTTACAAAATACTGCCCAAGCCTATTTGAAGGCACTTTCATGGTGTTTTTGGTGTGTGAACAATGGGAAATAGATAATTTTGAACAATTGTGCGTGTTGTAGATTTATGCTTTATAATTTATAATTTTTTTTATGTTATCTATCTCTTCATCAAATCGGAATCGTTGAAAGCTTTGCTTTTGGTTTCATTTAGCTTTAGCTGTCCATGAAGACTCACTTTCGCTACGGCTCTGGTGGTACATGAGTTTATTAGTTCATAGTTAAGATTTCAGACAAGCCAATGGGACTATCCTCAGCCTGATCTATTCGCTCCAGAGAGACAGGCATGCACAAGTCCAAAAGGAAAGGCTCAGTGAAGTCAATGTCTTGTCAGCCGTAAAGCTGAACTTAGAGTTTGTAGAAACAAAAGACATAATTCATTTAAATGGTGAATATATAAATTCTATTCATTATGAGAAGTTTATATTTATATTTATTGGTTCAGTATTCTTTGGGTTTCTTGTAACTATGTTGAGAATTTTCAATAATTAAGAATTATGTAATAAAATAACTATCGTTCTCCCTTGTTGTCATCTGGTCCTAATACCTTTTGATATTTTGAGCCCTATTCCCCCAGCTATTATAATGTTCATATTGTTTTTGTTTACAAATTGTTACCAATTGGGTCACTTCTTGGCCAATTTATAGATAAAAAAATGGTTTTTGAAAGAGAGGTTATTAGGCTGTTCCTTGTAGAAAACTTGAAGATTTGTACTGTTTAAAAGTTTTTGCTCTTGATATAATTTCTGTCTGTCTGTTTGATCTGTTATTTTGGTGTTTTATTGCCCAGGTGTTGGATTTCTTTGTTGTCATAAGTTGTTTCCTCAGTACATAAAATACCTAAATTCATAACTTGTACATGAGAAAGCCCAACACTCCATGAATTATTTTAATATTTATTTGATATTAAAGTAGTTGATAGTTGATCTTCAAGTAGATTTAATTTTTTACAAGTGTGTTAAGGATTTTTATTAAACCTTTAAAATAAAATGGTGAAAGTTGCATGTTAAAAACTTGCCTGTGATTTTCCTTGAAAAATTGTTGATAGATTCTTTTATAAATAGTGAAAAATAAGACCAATATGTTGATACACAATATGCCCACTGATACAACTACTGATATAGCCAAATTAGTCCTTGATATCATGCTCTCAACAAGGAAGGTCTTGGCTATACAATTAAATGTGTTGCTGTCTTGTACCAACTGTAGTACCCGTTTGCAACTCCTTCAATGTGGCAAAAATCATTGCAGATTGATCAGTTATTTCATGCCAAAACTCATTAAACTCATTAATTCATGATTATTGTTTTTCTTGACCAGTTTTAACGTCTCTCCTTTGGATGAGAGCTCTCTTGAGTTCCGCCTGTTTCTTTCTTCTCAACCAGTTCCTTGGATGCTGTGGTCAAGTGAAGTCTGTGATCTTTCTGGGCTGGTTGTAGGTGATTGTTAGGTACTCGAATACAAGAACCTAACAAGAATCAATAGCTTTTCAAGAGGGCTATCTCTCTCCCAAGAACTTTCACAAGTCCCTTACACAAAATACTATTCTCCCAGGTATCTTCCTCCTCTCCCTACCACCCGTATTTATAACAATTCTCCTAACTAATTACCATTCTAATGACTATACTACCCTTCATACTAACAAACTAATATTCCTCTATACCCCTAATAGGACTCTCACGTTACTCCACCCTTCAAGGACACCTTGTCCTCAAGGTGTGCAAAATGAATTTACCTTTTTTTTTTAACACCTACAAAATCAGAAACCTAGCCACATATTAAACCCTAACTTAATCTTCTGCTTTGACGGGGCGGCGACGGATGTTGGGTGTGCAGCAGATGGTGGAGAATGGTGGGCCAGGCAAACGTCCGAGGATGGGGCAGGCGGATGGCCAACAATGGCTCAGATGGACGATCGGTAGTGGCATAAGCGGATAGCCGACGGTGGCAATGGAGGGGATGGTGACTTCTCAGGCGGTGTAGGTGATAAACACAGGACGAAGGTAGTGGCGGTTAGGGTTAAACAACGCCTCACATGGGCCAGATGGTGTCATTCCAATTTGATTATTAGGTTTAAAAACTAAGGCAGCCTGTCCCAGAACTCCTTCCCTTGTTTCTCTCTTTGTCTTAAGAAGAAAATGGGCCTCAACAATTGTCTTAACAATCAACTCACAAAGCCCATGGTCCCATGATTCGTTTCCCTCCTTACCATTCACGTGATTAGGGTTTTATTTCTCTTTCTTTCTTATGTGACCATCTCCATGACTACGCAGTCAGGAATCTTGCATCGGCGCCCCCACCAATCCTTCTTCTCTGACCCTGTTTCCGTTAGCCGGTGGTGATGGTCGTCACATCCACTTCTTGTCTCTCTCTTCTTCCATTTTGGACATGAACAACAACTTTTTTCCGATGTTTTTGGCTACTAGAACTCCTTCTCCGGCTCCTCACTTGCCCTAGAATCGTCAATGGTCGTCCCCCCTTCAGATATCCAACCTCCGTTGCAAGTTGTATCTCCCCCATTTCCGTATGCCCAATCTTCGAATTTTGTCGTCGATCTCTTTCCAATCGCATCTGAGCCTTCCTTCCCGATATTCGTGCTCTCTTCTTTTTCTGCTTCTTCATCAAAAAACTACAGTGTAAGTACAATTCAGCCATCCTCGGACTCGTGCTTGTCCTTCTTGGATATTCGATTTCTCCTTCGTTCTTCCTTGTGCAATTTCGTTGTCGTTGCATTCTCTCTCCTCCTTAGCTTCTTCATACTCTGTTGAGGGCAGTTTTTCTTCTATGTTCTTGAGGTGTCCCTGCACGAAGACACTCCCAGACCTTGATTGATTTTCCATCGAGCTCTGATCCGCGTTCTTGGGTTTGATCGCCGTCATCCAGCAACCTTTCGTCCCTGCTTTCAGATGCTCTTTCGAATGCTCCTTGCAGTTGCTTCTTCCTTCCTTGATCTCTCTTTTTCCTCTCTAATTGTAAACCCCTTTTGCAATCCTTTCATTATTCGTCTCATTTCACTCCAACCTTCCCTCATTTCTTTAAACATTTCCTGTAACTTCATCACTGCTTCGAATGGGAGATCTATGGCCAGGATGAACTTGCTCTGATACCTTGGTACTCGAATACAAGAACCTAACAAGAACCGATAGCCTTTCGATAGCCTTTCGAGAGGGCTATCTCTCTCCTAAGAACTCTCTCAAGTTCCTTACACAAAATACTATTCTTCCAGATATCTTCCTCCTCTCCCTACCATCCTTATTATAACAGCTCTCCTAACTAATTACCATTATCAAAAAACCAAGGAGAGTTGATATAGAAATGAGTGATCACGAAGTGCACGAAGAAAGCCTACAAGAGGAGTTTCCTTCATCATTTGGTATCAGAGCTTTGGCTCTAAACAGATTATATCTTTATTCATTTTCCATCTTCTTCATCTTTCTTTCTTTCTACTTTTAACCATATCTAAATCCATTTCGTGTGACTCTTGATCTTCTCATCTTTGCTTCAGTTTTTTTTTATTGTGTTTTCTTGAAAAGAAAAGAAAAAAAAGTGACATGTCATCTTCTTTTGATTCACACCATTTCACTCATATCTCTTTATTTTTTTCATTCCATTTTGCTTATTAGAAAACATTTATGTATTTGTTTCCTAAATTTTAGATTTGTGACTTTTCACATTCTATGCTATATTAAAGTGTTCTTGCATGATTCTCATAAAAATAGTATGAAGACTTACTAAAGTTTTAGAAGTCAAAATGTTTCAAGAGAGGCGAAGGCGTCATGCGAATTGTCAAATTAGTAAGGATCCGTTTTGGAAGGCTATGAGAGCTAATTTTGCTGAAATGCGGAAATCCATGAAGTACATTTCCAAGTTAAATCAAGAATTGAAATGGAGGGACCAAGCCAAGGAGAGACAAGTTGCACAATCCATTCAAAGAGAGGAAGATTTTCCCAAGTCTAAAAAAGGATGACAAATCAATTCGAAATGAGAGAGAGCATCCAAATCCCGAGGAAGAAGCGAAACTTGAGATTGTTACGTCTCATGTCAAAGAGGAACATTCAAATGATGAGATTTTTATATGTGATGAGGAGGAATTCGAAGATTGTAAGGAGTTATGCTCTAAAAAAGAGGTTGAGATAAAAGTAGTAGAAACAAAAGAGGAGGGTGAAAAGAGTGAGAAACAAGAGAAAAGTGTTGATGAGAAAAAGGGAAAGATTACAAGAGTTTCTAAAGCTAGTATTATTTTGTTTTCAAAATGACATATACAGGAGCTTGTAAAAGAACGAAGTTGCTTTCTAATGGGTGCACTTAAACCAAGTGTACAAAGATTTTCTTTTGAATTCTTGCAGGAGGTTAAACTGCTTATTGAAAATCAAAAGTCAAGGGTTACTTTGAGCCAATTTCGTTCACTTGGGACATATGAGTCCAAGAGACTGCACAAGAAGCATCATTCCAACTTCACTTCCTACCACATCCAAGACAAGAAATTCAAAGGGGAGGGGGATCCAAGTAGTACAAGGCCATGGAATACACATGACTTCAAATTTGCCATGCAAGGAGATCCTTTAGATTCGAGGACGAATCTTTTCGAAGAAAGGGAGAATGATATAGAAATGAGTGATCACGGAGTGCACGAGGAAAGCCTACAAGAGGAGCAAGCTCAAATCAGCTCAAATGAAGCCTATGCTCAAAGTCAACCCAATCACGAGCTTGAAGGGATGCAACTTTTCACCAAGTGTGAACACGTTAGCTTGGAAGTGACCATTCAACCCTTGTTGTAGTCTTTTAGCTCTAGCTCTTGTGATTGGACCTTGTGGCAAAATGATTAACTCATGATTGGGTTGACTTTGAGCATAAACTTCATTTGAGCTGATTTGAGCTTGCTCCTCTCATAGGCTTTCCTCGTGCACTCCGTGATCACTCATTTCTATATCAAGAGTTCATGAAGATGAAATTAGGGTTACTGTAGAAAGAAGATTTTGGAAGAAACAAACTATGTGGGCTGGAGCTAGGGCTACGCAGATTAAAAAAAGGGCCCAATCAATTGGAAAGGGGCATCAGACTATTATGGATGATTGGGCTATGGGCTTGGGCAAAAAGAGTGCTGGTGGGTTTTTGGTTTGTTAATGAGAATGGAAGAGCTGATGTATTGGGTTGAGGATGTTGTTGGACCTTTGCTTGCTAGTGGAAATGGACGAGCTGCAGTACTGGGCTGGGATTATTTTTGCCTTTTGTTTTCTTTTCGGTGTTTTTGGATGGGTAGTTTAAAAAAGAAAAAGAAAAAAAAAAAGAAAAAAAAGGTAAATTCATTTTTGTGTATGCACACCTTGAGGACAAGATGTCTTTGAAGGGCGGAGTAATGTGAGAGTCCTATTAGGGGTATAGAGGAATATTAGTTTGTTAGTATGAAGGGATAGTATGGTAATTAGAATGGTAATTAGTTAGGAGAGTTGTTATAAATAAGGGTGGTAGAGAGATGAGGAAGATATCTGGGAGAATAGTATTTTGTGTAAGGAACTTGAGAGAGTTCTTGGGAGAGAGATAGCCCTCTCAAAAGACCATCGGTTCTTGTTAGGTTATTGTATTTGGGATCCTAACAGTGATGGATTCTCTAAAACTATTGGAGGATTGGAAGAAGTTCAAACTAACGTCGGAGACAACAGTTGATATGAATGGTTTGGCAGCAATCATCACAAACAGATGTTTAGAGACCAGCCTTATCGGGAAGCTCCTGTCTAAGAGAGTTATTAGTGGAGAATTTGTCAGCAAATTCCTAAAATCAGTGTGGAAGATTGAAAGTGGATTCACTATATAAGGATTGGGGGAAAATCTTTTCATGTTCATCTTGGAAGTGGACTGTGTAAGAATTTTTAGAATTGTTCCTTGGTTTTTTGATAAGTCACTGATAGTGTTTGAAAAACCAAATTCTATGGTCAAGTTGTCCGAATTGGAGTTCAAGAAGGTTTCTTTTTGGGTTCATTTTGTGGACCTGCCAATGGTGTGCATGAATAAAGCTATGGCAATTTGTCTCGGGAATGCTATTGGTTCGTTTTAAGGGGTTGAATGTGATGAGGACAACTGTTGTTGGGAGGGAGTCTACGAGTTCGTGTTTCCGTTGATATTCAGAAACCCATAAGAAGGGGCGTAAAGGTAAACCTTGAGGGTTCGATGAGAGGCGTTTGGATACCAATTAAGTATGAATGGTTACCAGATTTTTGTTACATTTGCGGGAGGTTGGGACACACCGAAAAGGGCTGCGAAGGTGTGTACACTAGACCCAAAGGTTTGTCTGGGGTGAAGGGGCAGTATGGGTGGTGGCTAAGGTATATTGGTGCTTAGAGCTTTGGTACAAAGGGTGGGACTAAGTCGGAGTCGTCTCTCAATTCTAAGATGTATCGGTAGAGGCTGCAAGACAGCCCTACTGGACGCCATGAAAACTATTTGTTGGAATGTCTGAGGGTTGGGAACCCAACGACATTCCAGGGCACTTGTGACTTTTTACGTCACCAAAATCCTCATGTATTGTTTTTTATTGAAATGAAGTGTTGTGACTTTACTACTAATAAATTGCAATTGCAAAATTTTTCTGGTTGTTTTACAATTCTGAACAGGGGCTTGAGTGGTGGTCTCTGTCTTTGTGGTCTTCTGAAGTGATTGTTGATATTTGTTCTTTCTCCAAAAATCATATTGATGTCGATATTGGTTGGAACAATTGTATATGGAGGTTCACTGGCTTTTACGGTCATCCAATTGCAAGTAAAGGCTACATAACATAGATGATTCCGCATGGCTAGAGGGGGGATTTCAATGAAGTGATGTGGGATGATGAAAAGTTTGGTGGAAGAAGTAAACGAGATTCTCAAATTGAAGTGTTCAAGGAAGCTCTAGATATGTGCAACCTTAGGGAGGTGGTAGCGGACAAAAATCATTTTATTTGGTGTAATAGAAGGAAGAAAAAAGATCAAATTTGGAAATGGTTGACAAATTTGTGTTTAATGAAGATTTCTCAAAGTTTTTCTTGATGAATGGAGTCCAGTCTTTTGAATTTAGTTTGATTTGTATCCGAAACTTAAGAGAAGGCGGAGGAGAGTCGTCCAGAATCAATTTAGGTTTGAAGAAATGTGGACAAGGCATCAAGATTGTGCGGACATAATCTCTTCTAAAAGGGATTGGCATACGTCCAAGGATGGGGCTAGTCTTTGTTGTCCAATCTTAAAGCTACATAAATTGACTTGCGAAGTTGGGGAAAACACATTTCCCGTTTGATTTTCTTTCCAATTAAGGAGTTGAAAAGGGCGCTAGCTAAGGAATATTCTAAACCCGTCGCCTTAGATTTTCAGGTGATCCATGGGCTTGAAGTCCAGCTTGATATTTTGCTGGGAGACGAAGAAATCTATTGGAATCAAAGGTCCAAAGAGGACTGTCTTAAATGGGATGACCAAAACACAAAATGGTTCCATAAAAAGTGTCTTGAGCATTGGATTGAAGATAAGGAAATAGAAAAAGCGTTCGTTTTGTATTTTCATAATTTTATCCACTCTTCGAATCCCTCTGAAGTTGATAATGATCATATTTTGAAGCAAATCACCCGCAAGGTAACTAGAGAAATGAATGATGATGGAACTCTTAGACATGCACAGCGGAAGCTAAGGATCATAATACACTTAATGAAGCAATTTAACTAAAATAAACATGCTTGAAAAAATGATGAAAAAGGTAAAGAGAAAGAGATTAACTTTATACCTTTGAAGACCTCCACTATAACTTCTTCTCCTAACTCAATGAGACCACCAACAACAAATCTGTGCTATCCTCGGGTTGATGAACACGGTTGTGGGACCGAATTTTGAGTGAAAACAAAGGGAAAACACTAATGGCTAGGAGAAGACAATAGAAATTTGAGTGGAAAAATTCTGCACTTATGCAAGGAAGCATAAGCCTTATCCAAGTAATCTTCATCACCTATATAAAGACCAAATGCATGCAAGGACAAGTCTTGCATGCCTTCCACTTCAAACTCCACTAGCATGTAAAAGATAGGTGTCATTGCCTTGAAGAAACACTTCAAAAACCACTAGTTAGTGGGAAAATCCAACAACTTGATTTTTTAAATAAAACTTTGATAAAACTAATTTTTATAAAAACAAAAATTGAAATATCAATTTTCTATTAAAACAAAAACCAAGCCAAATCAATATATCGTATTAATTGGTCTTTGACACCTAAGCTTGATTGATCACATTAATCAAATTACAACTCTTTTTCATGCTTTGAACTTATTTAAAACTAATTTAAATAAGTCATACTCTCCATAATAATTAAATGTCAATTAGATTATATATTATATCTCATATAAAATACAATATTCCCTTAAAAACTGAATTTGAACACTTCAAATTCTTGCTTCACCTAGTTCATCAATTTTATCCTTTATGAGCTAGCATGGAGACCCGTTGGACCTACAGATCATGGGCTCCAACGATTCGAGACTAACCGGTCAAACTCTTTAACTCAGCTAATCAACATTCGTAAACTAACAAGACTGTCCACTATAGCCTGTAGATGCACTCCCTTCACTGTAGATATATTTGTGTCCATTCGATATAACCGTCATCGGTAAGTTGATCCTTCACAGGTCGTTCGTAACCTCAGCTAGGTAAAAAAAAAAATCATTTTACCCTTGAGTTACATATTTTCTCCTTAAGTACCACTATCCCTCTAATGAACAATTGATTTATGATCAAATCACTAAATCCAATTCCTCTCGGGCCAGTGAGAGGATGGGACCCCTTATTCAAGACCCGGGATCAGCCCTTAAGGGAACAACCTCTCTACTATCCCTAAATCGGGTAGGAGTAAATTCCGTCTTGCTAATTCTATGTCCCCAGCTATCTACCCAGTCTTATCCCTGAAATGGGAGGCATATTGAGCAGCGCTGATGAGCTTACTCTCACCTATGCAGATCAAGGGAAAATCCTGAATAAATAGGAGTTCATAGATGGCTCAGGATTTAGATCAAATTATTTAGGTCATCGATAAACGAAATTAATCAGTGTTATCCGTAAACGGTGTTAATACGTAACAGTGATTATTTCAGGGTCAGTCTTACACAATCTCATTGTGTAGAAAACCCCACTCACATGTTTCTACACGAACGAATCAGGATCACTTTGTTTATGACACCTTATAACATTTGTAACAATCATAAAGCGGGCCGTATTCAATAGTGTCTCCAGGAAAAGGTACCCAACGTGATCCATGTACTATATAGACTGTTTAGGCTATGTACTTGAACTTGATCCAGTTTATGTCTCCACATAAAGTCCAAGTACTCATTATAATAGCCAAAAGTTCGTAGTTTATTGGATTTATTAAAAAAAACAAATTCATTTTCATTTAACAACACTTGTCTGAATAACCTCACATTAATGTTCACTGTTTACAAACTACGAGTTTTAGGATAGAATACCCAACAAATGATTACCGGAGGGCACCTTTTGAAAAAGTGGCAGTTGAAGGGGCTATTAGAGAAATGTTCACTAATAAAGCTCTGGGACCTGATGATTTTCCAGTTTTATTCTACTAGAAATACTGGGACATTGTAGGCCCAAAAACATTATAGAGTTGCTTGAATGTCCTTAATGGGAGAGGTAATATTTCAGAGTGGAATGCAAAAAATATTGTATCCAAAGATGGAGAAGCCAAGGTTAGTCACTGACTTCGGTTCAATTAGTTTCTGTAATGTCTCGTACCAAATTGTGACAAAAGCTATAGCTAAGTGTCTCAAGCGTGTTTTAAGTGAGGTGGTTTCCCAAAACCAGTATGCTTTTGTGTCAGGGCGCGCTATTGGTGACAATGTTATTATTGGACAATTCTAAATATTTTATTCTAACACGAAGGTGTAGATAAAACTTTTAAGAAACAAACTACTTGTACGTAAAAAATACATGCAACACTTAAACTACTTAAACTACTTTAGGTGGCAGAAGCTAGTCTACTATCTCTTTGAAACTCAAGTACAATCGGGAAGAAAAAACAAAAGATAAAAAATGAGCTGAAAAACTCAGTAAGTGGTTGGTTAATAAGAAAATAATATCGTAAAACTCCTTTTACAAACAATTGAAATTTTAAGCTCTATAAACATCAATAAACTAATACCATCATAAAACTCCGAACCATTATAAAACATCTTAAAACTCCTTTAGCTAAAACTCGATAAAGCTTTCTCATAAAAAACTTTTAATAAAACTTCTAGGACATTTGTAAAGTATCTTCTTTCAACATAAAACAGATTAGGGAAAGTTTCACACCACACATATACCCAGATTCTGGCCTACTGGTGTAGAATAAATTCAATACGCAAAGCAGAATATTCTAGTCTATCAACATTAGTTAATCTCAATATACATGGCAAAATAATTCTAGTCTATTGGTATAGAGTAATCTCAAATATACACTACAAAATAATTCTCTGAATGTACAAAGTCAAATGGTTCAAAAGACAATGACATATCCACGAAGGGACGGGGGGCACGTGCCCCCTAGATTTTGATTAAATTATATATAGTGTATTATTTGAAAACGACAACATTTTTTGTCTGTTGGCTTTTTTCTTGCACTTGTGTCGTGCCCCCTCGCCCCTCCATGTACTAATTCTTATTCTTTTAATTATATTTTTTTCAAAAAAACATGTTTTTTCATTTAAAATAAGTAATTTTAAATTTGGCTAATTAAATTTATATCATGTACAATATTTCTTTTAATAATTTTAAATTTATAATCCGAAACTTAGATGAGTATCATAAGGCTTATGTTCCTATTTAATTTCTGCCCATTCACCTTTAAAAAAAACATACTAATTCACCCATTAATTTGAAAAACAAAACTTGACAGAAATCTTTCAAAAAGATTACGTTTTTCATTTAAAATTATCTTAATTTTTTTAATTATACTTTTTCAAAAAATATGTCTTTTAATTTTAAATAAGTAATTTTAGTTTGGCTACATAATTTTTATGTTTCTATTCAATTTCTACAAATTCACTCTTTATATATAAAAAAAAATCTACTAATTCACCCATTAATTTGAAAAAAGAAAGAAAAAACTCAACGAAAATCTCAGTAATTTAATAAAAATCAAAATTTTCAATTAAGTTTGACTAAGACATAAAATGTACCATTAAATAATTAAAAAGAACTTACAAATTTAAGTTAAAAAAACCCAATTATAATGTTTATTTTTTAAATATGAATGTCATTTTTGTGTACATTCTATCAATTTGGTACCACATATATATTTTCTAATTTGATATATGTTTTCTAATTTATTTGACAAATATGAGAATATTTTTTTCAACAATGTTTCAAATGAAAATTTATCAGAATGTTAAATTTGCGACACCATTTTAAATTTAAGGGAAGTTTACAACATTTATACAAGTGTAAAGTGTAAAGTGCAAATTCATATTTATTTTTTAGTACAATACCGTGTGTGGATGAAGATTCGAACTTACGATCTTTTGGTCGGAGATAGATGACTTAACTAATTGAATTATGTGGAGGTTGGTATGAATTTCATACCTATTACAAAGCGCTTAAAATTGATATTTCTATTAAGTTTATATGCATTTGTGCCCATGACACAAAATTTTGAATCGAAAACCTCTTTCCCCATAAAATTCTCCATCTCATTCTAAAATTCTTATTTTCTTATTTTTGATAATTTTTCATACAAACTTCTACTTCTCAAAATATTTTGAAATCCTTCTTTCTAAGAACTTTTCGTAAACTTCTCAAATCGTTTTATAATCATTTATGAAATCGTTCTTTCTAACTTTCTCAAATATTTCTTTATAAGAACATTTCATAAAATTCTATTGGTCAAATCTAATATTACATAAAATTTTAAAACGATTTTAGAAATCTCTCCTATCTTGATTTCATAATCTTCAAACATTTCTCTAAATCATTCAAATCATTTATAAAATTCTTCTTTTTAACATTTGTCTAATTCAGAAAGCATGACTAGATTCTCGTATAAATACAACTTCTTTCGTCCTATATTAAACAATTGTTAAACCTCAAACATTTCTCTAAAACATAAAATATTTCTAAATTCTCAAATAAAATTGATTACTTTCCATCTCAGCAGAAATGATAACTACTCAAATTCTAGAGACTGTGACTTATACTACTCCCATTTCTGACTTGAAATATTAATCCAAACCAAGCTTATACTCTGCTCCAAATACATACCACTATCCATTTAACAACTCATTCGGGTAAGAAGTGGAAGATCTCTCATAAACGGGAGAAATTGTTGTGCGGGTGAAAGGGATGTTACCTGAGATCGACGACGTTTCTCTTTTACCAGAAGAGGCGAAAATTGAGGTACTCACAATTTAGCGAGGAGAGATCTACTGCAGCAGGAACATCGGGTGTGGATGGAGAGTTGGCCATCAGATTTGTTTTCCGTTTTGTCGAATGAGTGCCTGGATGCGTTAGGTTAATGTGGTTTCTTCATTAAAAACTCACTTTCCTTCCCTCTATGCTACCTTACAAGTAGGACCACAAATAAGTAATAACCATTCCATTTCTCTTCCTTCCACTTCCACGTAATTGCCCCCCAATTCCAACCATTTCTTTCTATTTTTCATATTTAATTTTAATACACAATTCCTTTTCTCTCTTCTAACAACAACCCACAAAAACTCCACTCTATCCGGGTTGGATCAGGTTAGATGAGTTTTAGAGACCAACCCGAAAATTCGAGTCGATCAAATCTGTTACCAGAAAGACTCGAACATAGTTTGCAACCCAACCCAACTCAAACTATATATTTTTAGGTCAGGTCAGGTTGGGTTCTCGGGTTGCTAAGAAATTTCATGCAGAGATGGGAGACCAAATGGGAGGAAGTTGGGAGATGGGAGACCAAAGGGGAAGGAGGCGAGGGAGGGAGTGACAAGACAGCCACGACGATGTCATCTCTAACAGTCACGATACACAGAGACTATGGGTGTTTAAAAAGCTCGACAACCCGATGAACCCAATCCGATTGGATTGGGTTGGGTTGGAAAAATCTCCCGACCGAGTTGGATCAGGTCTCGGGTTGACCCGACCCAAGATCCTATTTTTTTTTAAATATATATATATATATATATATATTACATATATAAATAAATTAATAATTAATAATTAATAAAAAATTTTACTTTTTTTTTATTCAATCTCAACCATCCATTTCAATTAAATCTCAACCATCCATTTCAATATAGATTTTAGGGTTTCATATCATTTCTTTCATCTCCTCCATTTTGATTCTGTCTCTAACCTCTTCCTCTCCTCCATTTTGATTCTCTCTCTAATCCATCATCCAACTTCAAGCTGTCTCTGTTTCTCTCGTAGTCGTTGTCTTTCTTTGTGCACAGCCAAAATTATTGTGATTTTGTTGCTGTAAAATTCGAAGAGGGTTTTTTTTCTTGGTTTGCTTATTCATTTTGTTCTCCGTTTTTTTTCTGTTGCTTTATATTTCTATCAATGTTTTTTAGTCCATGTTATAAACAAAACTAAAGTAAATTAATTAATCAATTAAAAAAAAAAGAACCTGACAACCCAGCTTGAATTTATTAGGTTGGGTTGGCTATCGTTTTACAACCCAGTTCCCACAAATTTTCAACCCGAAAATTCGAGTTGGTCCCAAAAACACCCTAACCTGACTCAATCCAACCCAACCCAACCCGTGAACACCCCTAGCAAAGACTATTCGATCTTCCTTGATTCTCTCCACCAATTTGGATCCCAAACCTTAAGGCTTCCAGTGACGACGACTTTCTCACTTGGCTTGAGCCTCTTTGATCGGAACGACGATGGAGTCTAGAGTGGCAAGAGAGAGAGGTGAAGAAGATGAGCGGAGATGAGGGAAGGGAGAGGAAGGAGAGAGTGAGAAGATGAGAGAGGATGAAGAACATGAGTGGGAGGAGGCGACTAACAACAAAAAAATCCTAATTGTTAATATATATATATATATATATATATATTTTAATTTAATGATAGTTCGGTTCGGTTCGATTCGGATTGAACTGAAAAAAAAAACTTCCAACTTGTGAACCGAAATGAATTTTCCGTTTAAAAAAAATCCAATCTAACCCAACTTGAAAATTTTATGGGGTTAGATTGGGTTGTCCAACCACGAATTATTCCTCTGTTTCATTTTCTTCCATCCCCATGGTCTGCCAAGACCATTTGCAGTAGCTTCCTCTTCTTTTTTTTTCCCTTTCTTATCCTTCAAAATTTCACTTTATCTCTCTTCCTTTTCTCAACATTAAAACCACTGTCAGAAATCCAATACTTCCTAAAATTTCTATCATAAAACCTAAGAGAGTTAAAGAAATAATTTTAAATTCTATATTTGAAATCTAAGAAATGATTTTAATTTTTTTTTATGTTATTTGGAATAAGAATGATCGCCTGAATTGAAATGAAAATAAAAATTTTACTGATTTTGACTTTTAATCTAAATTTATTAATTAGAAATTAAAATATAACAAAGTTAAATAGATAATTTACTTTGAAATTATTCTATGCAATTCTGTAAAATCCGATCAGAATTTTTTTTAGGTAAAAACAGGATTTGAAATCCGGCATTCAAAATCATGTGGTACCAAAAAGCAGAATTCATTTGAAATTCTTCAAAATTTGAGGTAAAAAAGAGATAAATTATAAGTAGATTGTACCTTCTCTATAAATTCAAATATCATAAATTCGTTCTCAGGCATACCCATAAAAAAACTAAGAGAACTTATTTCATAAAACCCACAATTTTACATCAACAAAAATCCTATAATTAAGGGATTCTCAAATTTAAATCTCTAGAAATTTATCCAAATTCCAACCTCCAATCTCGACACTGGTTCAAAATTGCATTCATTTTTCCTGTATTCATCAAATCGATTGCTTCATTTCCCCCTCCTTTTTCTTCTCCCACGAATTCACCCAAATAGAACATCTTTTCTTTCTTCTTCTGTTGTTATTTTTCTTTATTATCCTTTCAATTTTTAGGTCACATGCATGTCACACATATGTCCCTCCACAAACTACTCCCCAAATATGGTGTTTTTCTCAGACAAATATGCTCTTACATTTTTAAACGTTTCAGAAAACTGATTTTTCGTGACATGATCTCGTTTTTTGTGGGAGAAGATGGAAATTTTCAGATTTTGCGTCATTTATGACGTTTATGAAACATCACGAAAAAAGAAAATAAAGATTCCTTGACGTTTAAAAAACGTCACGAAAGGGTGCATGCATTTTTTTTTTGGCAAGAAAAGACTGATATTTATGAAATTTATGTCATTTGTTCTAAACATCGTGAAATGATGTACCGTATTTTTTGACATTAAAATCTTTCCCTATTTATGTCATTTTTTTAAATGTCCCGATAAGTAAATATGAGATATATTTTCTTTTATGTAATTTAAGTTTAAGGATTTTGGAAAAGACATTTTGATTTAAATGTTAACCCACAAGCAATTAAAAATTTTATTTTTGCCTTTTTTTTATTTTATTTATACATGTATAAGTTAAAAGAGATAATATCTTGGGAGAGCTATTTTGAAATCTTAATTACATGAATGTCTTTAGATTCCAAAATTTACACTTTTAGATATTTGCAGTTAGGATTTTATTTTAATACCGTTTCTACCCTTATTTATTGCTTTTTATTTTATTATAATTTTTAAATTTTAAAGATTTGAATCCTTAATTTGTAATTATATTCATTTAATTCTTGTGGGCCCCATTCAAAATTTCAACCTTAATTCCTCAAATCTCTCTTTCAAAAAAGATTTTTTTCTCTCACCAATTAACAACTCCCAATTTTGTTAAATGAATATTTTTGCTGCCGATTCTCTTTCCTCGTTTGCTGCCGATTTTCTCCAGCCACCGTGCAAAGCCGATTTTCTTCACCGCTGTCTTCGTTTCCAAGGTGCAAAGACGTCGGCTACCAGACCTTCATTTTCCATCTTCACGGCTTTATGAACAAGGTATTTATTTCTTTTGCACGTTTCCAACACCGTTCATTCCCGTCGACATCTTTGCAGGTTTCCAACGCCGTTCATTGTACACCAAATCAACGAGGTATTGATTTCTTCTTCCCCAGACACGTCCAAACCTTCAATTTCCGTCGCTGAATAAACTTTCTGTCGACGTCTTTGGACGTTTCCGACGTCGTTCAGCGCGTTCCTCGTCTCCTGTCCCCTTCTGTTTATACCATGGGTAATTAATAGTCTTCCGTTGAGATTGGTATATATTGGGATATATTTTATGTATGTGTATAGAAAGCTGAAGTTCTTAGAATTAACATATAAGTATTCCTGATTATATTCGTATATATGGGTATATATTGTATATGTGTATATAACTTATATGTGTATATATCTTTTAGTTATATATAAGATATATACACATATATCTTATAGTTTTGTAGAATGGGTCCTTCAAAATTGAAGTTCTAAACGTCTCATGGTCTAGACGGTTATTATTATTTTAGATTATTAACAATTAAGTATTTATTTGTATATTTCTAGGATGTAGTGTATACACCATGAACGATTTTTAAATTAACTATTATTATTGATATAGTGAAAAATAATATATATTTATATTAATATTGTTTTATAAATGTCACATAGGTAGCAATTCTATTCTCGTGCGCATTCTTCGTAGTGGATTTTGGAACAACAGAGATAATTACGTAGAATATAAGGTTTCCGAACTAAGTGTACATCAGGACATGTCATACGCCAATTTGGTGGAAGAAATAATGAAAATTTTGGGATTGGTAGGTAGTTCTGATGATCCTGATGTATTATGCATGCGTTAGAACCATTCAGTTTATTAAGAAGGATATGAAAATATCAGATGACAAAGATGTGCATTGGTTGTACAATATCATTTCTAATGGTGCTATCCAATGCTGTAGTTTAGTTGTCGATTGTAGAAATTGTCTTTCTAACATATTAGACCGCATGCCTATTAATACTTCAAGTTCTATGGACAATGGTATACAGTCATTTGGTCAATTTTATCGCTCCATTGATGTTGCCAATATTTCGGCGACTTTCCACATTGAAGTGAATGACAAGTTCTGTGGAAAGCGTAATTTACAGAATGCATTGAGGTCTGTTGCTATAAGACATAATTTTCAATTTAGGACTGTGAAATCCAATCGTGAAGTACTTATTGTTCGTTGCTTGACTAACAACTGCCAATGGTTTCTTCATGCTTCAAAGTTTGGAGATAAAGGAAGCGAGATTTGGATAGTAAAGAAATTTGTACACGAACATACATGTTCTCTTGAAATAGTACTTAACGATCATCGGCAAGCAACTTTTTCTGTTATCAAGGAGTTTATTAAGGGTAGGATTAACATATTTGGCACCGATTTGCCTAGTGTTAAAGATGTTATATCCCATGTGCATAGAGAACTCGATATTAGTATCAACTATCAAAAAGCATGGCGTGCAAGAGAATCTGCCATAAAAGAAATTAGGGGATCACCTGAGGAGTCTTATGCATTGATCCCTTATTTTTGTCATATGATTAAAGTGAAGAATCCAGGTATAATTTTATTCACTTATTTACACTATATAAGTGTATTATAGCAATATATTATATAATATAATATATACGTAATGTTACAGGTTCAGTTTGTGATTTTAAAGTTGACAATAATGGAAGGTTCGAGTATCTTTTCATGGCTATGTCGTCTTCTATATCTGGTTGGAAATATTGCTGACCTGTTATTTCAGTTGATGGAACATCAATGAAGAATAAGTATACTGGCACCTTGATATCAGCTTGCACTTTAGACGCGAATCATCAGATATTCCCGTTGGCGTTTTCTGTTATGGATTCTGAGAATGATGCTTCATGGGTTTGGTTTTTTGAACAGCTAAAACGATGTATTGGTGTTCGTCAAGACCTTGTAATTGTCTCAGATAGGCACAAGAGTATAGGCAAATCAGCTGAGAAGGTTTTCACTACTGCTTGCCACTGCATATGCGCGTACCACCTCTTCAAAAACTTGAAGTTGAAGTACAAAGATAAGGTTTCGGATAATTTATTCTTCTCATGTGCCAAAACATACAATGTTGAGGATTTTGAAGATAACATGCGTCTTTTAGATTCTACTGTAAGAGGCATACGGGAAGAGTTATCGGTCATAAATGGTCGTGTGCTCTTTCCAGTTCGTCCAGATAAATTTTATGACAACCAACATTTCAGAGAGTCTAAATGCTGCCATGAAAGATGCAAGAGAATTACCAATTACTTCCATGTTAGAAGTTGTGCAGATGATGTTGTAGAGGTGGTTCTATGAGCGTAAGAATGATGCCGATTTTCAAATTACTGAATTCACTAAAAGTGTTGAGAAAAAATTAAGAGAATAGATTTCAGATGGTCGTACAATGCAAGTAAGTTTTCCTAAGCAGTTGTACCTTTAATATATGTTTGTACTCTTAAATAATTAAAAGCTAACTTTTTGGTCTTTTTTTAAAATTCTTTTAGGTTTATGCTGTCAACAACGATATTTATCAAGTAATTGATAACCATAGACAGGTTGAGGTAATACTTTCAAAAAAAAGTTGTTCGTGTCGTAAGTGGGATATCGTTAAAATACCTTGTTCACATGCATGCGTTGTACTGACTCAAAAGCATTTACCTAAAAAAGGTTACGTCTCCTTGTACTATTCGAACAACTATTTACGTTCCACTTACAGTGGAAGTATACACCCATTAGGTCATCAGTCAAGTTGGAATATCCCTGAAGATGTGAAGATTATAAAGATGCTGCCTCCCAATGTGAAATGTCCTGCTGGTAGACCAAAGAAGTTGGGGATTCTGTCAGCATTAGAATTTAAACGACGTGTTAAATGCAGTCGTTGTGGTAGATATGGTCACAATAGGAAGTCGTGCAGATTTTCTCTTACGCAATAGATAAACATTGATTCGTATGTTTTTTCCTATTTTTTTTCATCATAAAACAATTTCATATTATTGTTTTTAATTTCAGTTATATTTTATTGAACTGAAAAATTCCTTTCATATATTAAGTCAACAACTGCGTGTTTGATATTTCCCCATATCAACACTGTAAGTTATATCCACACATATATCCCCAATGCACACATATGTCACATATCTCACTATAAGTTATACACATATATATATCCATATACCCACAGATATCCACAGATATATTAACTATAAGATTAATTTAATAAAATAGACTATAAAATATATCCCCTTGAAAACAGCCATGTGAGATATGTGATTAACATCCATTCGAGTCAGTCTACTAGATGAGCCAAGTAGGACAACTTACTAATTGTCAATAGTTCAATGTGTAGTCTGATATAGTCAAGTAATTCCATACATTTAGATGTCATAGTATTTAACACTAAAAAAAGTATGGAATCCAATGGTTTATAATTTAGTAGTTACCATAAAAAAAGTTTCAATATATCTAATATAGCTAGTTCTCAATTAAGAAGTCATTGTATTTCAGTACATAAAGTTAATAATGAACACTATAATTAACTAACACAACAAAATTCGGCCATGTACTTCATTACATAAAGTCAATCAAAGTTGTGATAACAGGTTGAAAGTTGGAGCATCAAAATCTTCAATGCTTGATAGCTTTGATTTATGATCTTCAGCTGAACCAAACTTTGTAGTGTATGGTGATCTATTAACCTTAGAAGGCATCACCACTCTACGTTTTGTTCGTCTCAATGGTTCAACTTCCTGATCTTTCAATATTTTTATCATTTTTCCGTTCCCCCCTTTCTTGAACGGACCTGTTCCTCTCAACTGCACATCAAAATATTTGTATATACATATAATATAACTGTATATGTAGCAATGATAGAACCAGAGCAAGTATTACGAAGAAAAAATCTAAACGTAAGTATTATGCATCAACAACTTGGTTGACACTATTTAAGAATATTCTATATATTATATACAACAATATCCGTATACATTGAACTAACCAATACATCCAACGACATATTCATTGGCATCTAATAGCATATTAGTTATCAACGATCTTAATTCTAATACTAATTACAGCATGGATGTAAACCACAGAAAACCAGCAAACCTTTTTTTTGCAAGCAGCATATTCTATTCTATCAACCTCATTTAAAAAATTAGTGCATACGAACTCATCCTCCATTATTTCTTTAACTCCGAGTTCCTTGCAAAAATGTAAAACATAGTAAATATCATTGCACATGTCTTTCACACTTCATGAACATTAATCAAATAAGACTATAGCTATTGTACGATGCATTTATTTTAAATACTCACGTTAATATTATCTCCATCATTCTCAACAATAGTAGTAGCTCCATTATCCCTTGATCCATTGTCTTTTTGTTGATCTTCTTCTGAATTTTCAGCATGTTGTCCACCACCCTCACTGCCGCCATTGTTACCATCCCTTCCACCCCCACCTCTATCTCCGTTCCCATCCTCCTTTCTGATAACGGCTATATTCTCATCCACTATTCGTTTAACGCTCTCAATCTCAGAAAATAGTGTATTGATTTTGCAATTCATATTCTCAAGACTACTTAATACCATCTCTTTAAATTCTTCAAAGAATGGAGGAATATAGCTTCCTTTCAGTCGAAAATGTGATGAATTCATATTTAATGTTTCACCTTCCTCAAAAACTCTTGTTTGTCCATCATCATCTTCTTCAAACATAGTTTGAAACTCAAATTGTATTAAAATTAACATATAATTATTATAGTCATCAATATACATACCTAAAGAAAGCACAACTAAAATTTTAAAAATTATGCATTTATAATACCTCTTCAGTCTCAAAAACTCTAATTGCTAGATCCCGCCACTCCGGTTGTGCGTTCGCCTCCCAATTTACCATCTTCTGTATATCTGTAGATACGTGTTTGGCATATTTTGTTTCCCAAGAAGAAAGCAATGGTATGCACTCATATGCCCAAATAAGCAATGCTAACGGCATTCCAGAGAGTCCCACAACAGATGTATCTGGATTTTTTATTGCTTTCTTTATAGAATCTGTTTATGCAAGGATATGCACAACAGTGTATTTCCGATTGCAGCTCGAACTCGGCCCCCGGACCGATCTGAATACCTGGGGCGGACCTGCACAGAAAGGTGAGCACTCCGACGATCCAGTCAGTACAGGTCGGATTCTTAGTTTAGTTCGAGGTCAGAAATCATCGTACCTGATCGTGGAGTGAGGTTCTCTACTTATGGGTGGTAGTCCCGCTAATCTCGCGACGGTTACACCCGGTAATCTCGGGACCGTCGGTTACACCCGATAATCTCGGGACCGTTGGTTACACCCGATAATCACGCCGCTGACAGCAGCTCACATCGGCCCCTACCGAGCTTCCCGGTAGGTCGGACCTTGGCCAGGTTCACCTCGGCCCTCATACTTAGCACCCATCAACGCTAACGGTGGTGATCTCGGTAGTCCGAGCTGGGCATGACTCATAAGTCATCTTGGAGAACCAATAGGGGTCCCCCACGTGTCCAGGGTATTCTTTCCCCCAAACATTGGCCCCCTCTCTGTCTGGTCCGATCTCGACTTGGCAGAGAAGTTCATTCAACTTGCTTTGGACGCGTGGCGATTTCCTATTCGTGGGAAAATATAACCGTTGCGGTAGATTTATCGTCGGAATATTCAAATATTCCGACGCTTCGGATCTTAGGGAGGATCCTAGCCGCTCGTTTGATTACACGTGTACGGTGGGGAAATTTTTCCGACGAGCTATAAATACCCCTAGTCCTTCAGGTCATACCTTACGTTCCCTAAATTCTTGGAGTTCGATCTGAAGGTAGCTCGAACCCTTGGTAGGTCGGTCTCTTCCCTCACTTTCTCTTTCGAACGTAGTTGCCATGTCGTCTTTTTTTAGCAGCAACTTAGGATCCGATGAGGATTTGGCTCGTAGGTTAGAGTCCGAGCTCGAGGAGATAGAAAACTTTAGGTTCTCCGATGACAGGGAGGATAGTGATGCCTCCACCTCGGGTCAGGGTTTGGAATACCCTTCTAGGCTACCTGAGCACTACCTCGGATCCCTTCGTAGGGGATTCGCTATTCCTGAGAACGTCCTCCTTAGGATGCCGGAGGAGGGGGAGAGAGCTGACATTCCTCCGGAGGGATGGGTCACTCTCTACTTCAAAATGTTTGAGTACGGCCTCAGACTTCCCCTTCACCCTTTCGTCCAGGAGTTTCTTTTCCGAACAGGGCTGGCTCCGGCTCAAGTGGCCCCCAATGGGTGGGGTGTCATTTTCGTTTTGGCCATCCTTTTTTGGCTACGAGCCCGGGATAGTGAAGAGGCCAAGCTGTTGGACGTAGACCAGCTCCTCGCGTGCTTCGAAGCGAAAAGGATAGCTAAGAAGCCTGGTCAGTTCTATATGTGCGCAAGGAAAGGCGTAGGCGGTATAGTTAAGGGGCTGACCTCCATCAAGGGATGGGTGAGGAAGTGGTTCTACGCTTCTGGGGAATGACTTGCAAAGGACGAGTCAGGTCGTTCCTTCTTTGACGTTCCCGCTAGGTTTGGGAACCTAGGTACGGAGTAGTTCTTACTTTTGTGATAACTTCTTTCTTGTTATTCAGGTCTGACTCAAATTTTGTCTTTGTGCAGTTTCAATCCGACCAGTCCCCGAGCTTACGCAAGCCTCCTTCGACACGCTGAAATACTACAAGGAGCGTTTTCCGAGGGGTAGGAAGGTCGGAACCTTGGTGACCGACAAGCTGCTGCTTGAGTCCGGACTGCTAGACTACAACCCCGCAGTTCGTCCCATTGAATCCTCAAGGCCGAACTCCGAACTTGGTATGCCGAGCTTGCTTCCCTCCTTTTTCCTCTGACCTCGTGCTGACCCCTGTTCTTTATTTTGCAGCCATGGTTTGCGGATTTGCAAGCAACGTAAAGCGCAAGTCCAAGGGCCGAGCCCATGCTCTTGAGGCCGCCCAGAGTTCGAAACCTGCCACTCCCGCTGTGGTAGGACCAGCTTCGGAAGATCCAACCCCAGTGATCGAGCTGGAGTCTTCTGGGGGTCCCTCGAGGGAGAAGCGCCCCAGGAATCAGACCGAGGCGGTGGACGCTTTGCCTTCGGGCGAGGAGGTGAGGGAGGAAGTCCCTCTGAAGCGAAGGAAGAAGAAGAAGAAGACAACCTCCCCCTTGGAGGTCGGAGCTCATGGGGTCTTGCCTGCGAGCTACGCAGATCGGGTGGACGATCCCGAGGCCAGGATGGGCGGGACGTCCGACGTGACGGCACGGTTCAGAGTTGAGCCGTCAAGTTCTGGAGTGAGGGACCAGGTGTCTCGCATCTCGGCCGCAAGTTTGGACCGCTGCCTAAGGAGGACGTCCAAATTTGTGAGCGACCCAGGGTCCGTTCTACAGAGGACCATCGACTACGCTGCTGAGGTAAGACTAGTGTCTCCATTTTTGCTTAATTTACCTAACAGGTAGCTCGGTCTAATTCTCTTATTTGTACCTTTTCTCAGGCGTTCGTTGGTTCCATTCAATCGGCTCTGGCTGTAAAGGCCGAGCTGGATGGGAGGGAAGCTCTGGCAGCGAGGGAGAAAGAGGAGTTCTCCGCTGCCTTGGAGGCTGCTTCCTCCACCATGAAGGATGAGCTACTGAAGGCTCACTCTGAGGTGGAAACTTTGAAGGCCGAGGTGGAGACTGATTACGCTTGTTTACATGCGTAAAAAGAAGGTTTTAGATGCTGTTTTTACAATGTTTCAGCTTTGTTTCGGATTTTTCTCGGTCGTTTGAGTTCCAATTCATGCAAAATTCATATATTATGGTTTGTGGATGGCTTATGTTGTATTTATGACATTTTAGGACCATTTGGGAGTGCAAATTAATCAAAAGAAGCGAAAAGACGAAAAAACACCTCAGGAGGCGCCAGGCGCCTGGGAAGCCTGCAGAAAACAGTTTTTCTTCCAACTTTGCCCTTAATGAAACGCGTCTTCCAATGCGTTTTGGTGGTTCCAACCGATGCATACGTGTAGAAGAAGTGTTCCACTATCAGTTTGAGCACGATTTGGTCAGTCAAAAGAGTTGGAAATGGGTGATTCACCATCGTTTTAGGACCTACCTAACCAATTCTGCACAGCTATAAATTCCAGCAACTTCTCCACCAAATTCATCAAGCCTTGCTTCCTTCTCTTGATCATTTTTAGTGTTTCTTTGTTGCTTTCTAAGTACTTTTGAGTTGCTTTCATTAGTTGCTTTTCGTTTTTAAATCCCGAGCACTTTACAGTCTTTTATTGAGCTTTGTTTTGTTTCCATTTGTACTTAGTTATTTTCTACTTATTCAAATATATAAAAATCTAGCACTTTGCTTATCTTCCCTTTGCCTTTACTTTATTTTTAGTTAAGAGAGTTGTGTTTTTGGAGGAAAGAGCATGTGACACTCTCCCTTGCTTGAAAGAGAAGGGCGAAGCTCTCAATCCCGATAAAAACTCTCCGTTAGTTAACTTTTGTTTTTCACACATGCATTCCACATTCAACCGTTTTACTTGCTGTATTTTCTTCAATATGTCTTCCTAAATTCCCGTCTTTAGCCCGGTTATGGATAGTTAGCCTTTTATGTCTAAAAAAAGTTGCTAAGAAGTAGTGTTTTTGCTTTCCATTCATTGCTCAACATGTTTTCCCAAAAAGTTAGGATTTAGAGAAGGCCACTGTAAGTCTTAACAAGTCAATACTGAAAAGGTTGCTTATTTGCATTGTCGAGTGGTTAAACCGAGGAGAGGAGCGCCTTAGACATAAGGGTTCCGCTTAAGTAGCCTAGACATAGGACCTTAACCCGAGGTTGCGACTATTTCCATCCTAAAACTAAGATATATCTCATAATAGACATATTAGGGAATATCTTAGGACTTTGAACTCGCTTAGACATAAGTCAAGTGAGAAGCGTAGTCGTTGGTTTCTAAAGTAAAAAGCATATTGTCCTTAGCATGTCCTTGATTCTTTGTTGGCTAACTTGAAGTAGTTCGGGCTAGGTTTTATTATTATAAGTCCAAATCCCAAATCCAAAACCATTATTTGTGACCACTTCCCATTTACAAGAATCACTCATTTCAACATTCACTATTCTTTAAAACTTCAGAGTTTGGAAATTGTTTAGAAGTCCTTGAGGATCGATACTTGGATACTCCATCCATTTTATATTACTCTGACAGGTGTGCGCTTGCATCTATATAATTGTTACCACGCTTAGCGCGTGCGTTCAGCATAAACATCCCAGTCAGAGACCAAGGCCGAGCTGCTGAAGAAGGAAGAGGACAGACGCAAGGCCCAGCTCCGAGCTGCTCATGCTATCACCAGGGGCTTGGAGAAGGAGAAGTTCCAACTCCTCAAGGAGAAGGACGAGATGCTCCAGGCGCTTGAAGGGAAGGAGGAGGAGCTGAAGCGTGCGACTGCCGAGCTGGAGACGGTGAAGGAGCGTCTCAGCAATGGAGTCCTATTGGAGGAATCGTTTAGGCAACATCCTGACTTCGATGGATTTGCCAAAGACTTCTCTGACGCGGGCTTCAAGTTTCTCATGAAGGGCATTGCCTCCGACATGCCTGACCTTCAGATCGATCTCAGTGGTCTGAAGAAGAAGTATGCTGAGCAGTGGGCGTCTGGGCCTGGCGACACCCCTGGCCCCCAAGCGTTGGTGGATAAGTATGTCAGAGATCTGGACTCTGACTACTCCGACCTCGAAGAGGATCAGGTCGGCACCACTCAAGAGGGCGCTCCTCAAGCAGGCGCTTAGGCGACCACCCTTCAAGAGGCTTTTCTCTGTCTTCCTTCTTTTTTTTTTTTTTGCAAGTGTTAGGGCAGAGCTGCAAGGTCTATAAGCCTTGGCTCTGCTCTCCATTCAATAAAGAGGCTCCTATTTGTTCTAACTTTGTTGCCTTCCTTTCTTTGCTTTTTCTTTAAGCTAAAGCTAATGTCACCTCGCACCTCGTACTTTTGAGGTCGCGCCTTCAAAAATACTTGAAATTTTGAATTCGAATATCCGTCTAGTGTTCAATGCATTGCACCAACTCTGGATTTGTTAACATCGCACCCTTAACTTAGAAACGTTAAAAGGCTAAAATCCAAAGTCCGTAGCTATTCTTCATATTGTACCTCGTACCCTCAAGTTCAGAGGCTTGATCATCACATCGCCCCTTTACCTTGAAGGTTTGAATTTTAGGTTCGTCAGTGATTTTGGCATCGCACCTCGTACCCTTAGGTTTTGGAGGATTGGATTTTAACCGACTGCTGGAATGTGATCGTGTGGGAGTCCGTGGCCCCCATTTAATTTTTGGTCGAACTCGGAATCATGAAATTAAATCATCATGTTTATTCCGATCATAATTCTTTTGAAATAGTTTTTACAGATCCATTGAATACCCTTTTGGCATTTCAAGGATAATAACGCTTCAGGTGCTCCGCGTTCCACGTTCCACGGGTGCGCGAGGACGTCTCCTTTCATATCGGCCAATACGTACGTCCCAGGTCGGATTATGCCCTTGACCTCAAACGGGCCCTCCCAGGTCGGATCAAGGGCACCCACATGGGTTTGGACCCTCCTTAAGACCAGATGTCCGACCTGAAAGGTCCGAGGTCGAACGCGGGCGTTGTAATGTCTGGCCATTCTGCCCTGATATTCCGCCAGGCGTAGCTGGGCCATTGCTCTTCTTTCTTCCAACAAGTCGAGGTTGAGGAGCAGCTCTTCCGCGTTTGCCGTAGGCTCGTAATGCTCGACTCTATCAGATGGCATGTCGATCTCAACCGGGACTACAACTTCGGAGCCGAAGGCCAGGGAGAACGGGGTCTCACCCGTCGATTCCCTTTGGGTGGTCCGGTACAACCATAAAACCTCTGGTAGCTCCTCGGCCAACCTGCCTTTCTTGGAGTCCAGTCTAAGTTTGATGTCTCGCTTGATGATCTTGTTGACTGCCTCCACCTGTCCATTTGCTTGCGGATGTGCGGGGGACGAGCTAAGGTGACTTATGCCAAGCTTGCTGCAAAAGTCTTTGAACTTGGCGTTGTCGAACTGCCTCCCATTGTCCGTCACAATGGCCTGCGGTATACCAAAGCGACATATGATATTTGTCCATACGAAGGACGTGACTCTGGATTTCGTTATGTGGGAGAGCGCCTCGGCCTCGGCCCACTTTGTGAAGTAATCCACAGCAACCACAGCGAACTTGGTCTGGTTCTTGCCCAAAGGGAAAGGACCAATGATATCTACCCCCACTGCACGAATGGCCACGGGGCCGAGATGGGGGTGAGCAGCTCGGGAGGTTGGTGGATTATGGTTCCGTAGCGTCGGCAATTGTCGCAAGTTCTAACGAATTTCTTGGCGTCCTGGCTGAGGGTCGGCCAATAGTATCCTTGTCGGATCACTTTGGCTGACAGCGACCGGGCGCCTGAGTGATTGCCGCACACTCCTTCGTGGATTTCTCTGAGGACGTACAGGCCCTCTTCAGAGGTTAGGCATCTCAATAAAGGCAGGGAAAAGCCGCGTCGGTACAACACTCCTCCTCGGACCACGAACCGAGCTGCTCGCCTTGCCAACTTTCTGCGCTCCTTGGGGTCTTGTGGTGAGTTGCCCCTAATGAAGTCCGTAATCGGGTCCATCCATGAGGACTCTGGAGCGCCGATCTCCATCAGATCTGGCTCTGAGATCGAGGGATTATCTAAGATCTCGACGGGGACCGACCTGGCCAGGTTGGTCTCGTACGCCGATGCTAACTTGGCTAAGGCGTCAGCATTAGAATTTTCTGCTCGGGGAACCCGGCGTACTTCGTAAGTTCGAAACTGGGCGAGGTACGATCTGACCTTGCCCAAATAGCTCTCCATTCGAGAGTCTTTGGCTTGGTACTCTTCCTTGATCTGGCTCACAACCAGCTGGGAGTCGCTGAAGACCTTAACACAAGAGGCCCCCAATGCTCTAGCGATCCGCAGGTCGGCAATAAATGCTTCATACTCAGCCTCGTTGTTAGAAGTCCGGAAGCCGAACCGCAAGGCATACTCAAATCGCTCGCCTCCTGGTCCGAGCAAGAGGACCCCGGCCCCGCACCCCTTCTCATTGGAGGATCCGTCGACATAGACTGTCCACGGTAGGTCGGACTCGCTCAGCTCGGAAGCTGGTGTGAGCTCGGCTATAAAATCGGCCACTGCTTGTCCTTTCAACGCAGTTCTGGGTTCGAACTGGATGTCGTACTCACTTAGCTCCATTGCCCACTTCATCAGGCGTCCAGAAGCTCCTGGCTTATGGAAGATGTTTTTTAGGGGCAGGTTAGTGAGCACCACCACAGTATGGGCTTGGAAGTATGGTCTAAGCCGTCGGGCCGAGGTGACTAGAGCAAGAGCTAACTTTTCCATTTGAGGGTATCTGGTCTCGGCTTGGGTCATAGCCTTGCTTGTGTAGTAGACCGGGTTTTGCCGCGCTTCCTCTTGCCTGATTAGGGCCGAGCTGACGGCGCTGTCAGACACTGCCAAGTACAACTGGAGCTTGTCCCCCGGCATGGGCTTGGCGAGCAAAGGTGCCGAACCGAGGTAGCTTTTCAACTGCTGAAATGCTTGCTCGCACTCCGCTGTCCATTCAAACGGCCCTTTCCTCCGTAAGACTTTGAAGAAAGGAAGGCACTTATCTGTCGATCTTGAAACAAACCGGTTCAGGGCCGCAATCCTGCCATTGAGGCACTGAAGCTGTTTCAGCGTCCTAGGTGCCTCCATCTCGAGCACGGCTTTAATCTTTTCGGGGTTGGCCTCGATTCCCCGGTTGTTCACCATGAAGCCAAGGAATTTTCCCGAAGAGACTCCAAAGGCACATTTAGCTGGGTTGAGCTTCATTTGATATGTCCTCAGAACCTCGAAGGCTTCGGTCAGATCGGAGAGATGCGACTTAGACTGCTTACTCTTGACAAGCATGTCGTCCACATACACTTCCATATTCCGGCCGATCTGCTTGGCGAACATTTTGTTCACCATTCTCTGGTAGGTCGCTCCTGCGTTCTTTAAACCGAAGGGCATGACAGTGTAACAGTACAGACCTTGGTCTGTTATGAACGCGGTATGACCTTGATCTGGGACATGCATCTTGATTTGGTTGTACCCAGAGTAGGCGTCCATGAAGGTGAGTAGTTCGTGCCCGGCTGTGGCGTCCACGAGCTGATCAATCCGCGGCAGTGGGAAGCAATCTTTCGGGCATGCCTTATTTAAGTTTGTAAAATCTACGCACATTCTCCACTTTCCGTTAGATTTTTTAACTAATACAACATTGGAGAGCCACTCGAGATACGAAATTTCTCTTATGTATTTAGCTTTCAAAAGTTTGCTAACTTCCTCAACAATTACATCACTCCGCTCCTTGTTTATAGATCTTCTTTTTTGCTTTACAGGTCGGAAGGACGGATCTATGCTGAGGCGACGCGTCATAATCTTCGGGTCAATGCCAGGCATGTCCTCATGGGACCACGCAAAGACATCCGAGTTGGACCTGAGGAAGTGGATTAGCTCCTCTCTGTCGGTGGCCCCCAGCTTGGTTCCTATGCTCACTTGCTTCTCGGGACTAAGCAGAGGAACAAGCTCGAGCTCCTAAGTGGGTGCGGCAAACTCCCTCCTCGGCAGGTCGGCCTCGAACTCGAGCGTCCCATCCCTACTGGTGAGAGTTTCAAGGGCGCAGACCGATGTACCTTTGAGTGCGGAGGCATAGCACTCCCTTGAAGCGGTCTGTTCTCCTCGGACCGTGCCCACGCCATTGGGGGTGGAATACTTCAAAACTTGATGAAGTGTCGAGGGAATGGCCCGAAATGAATGGATGATGGGCCTTCCAAAGATGGCGTTATAGGCCGATCTACCGTCAATCACCACGAACTCGGCCATTTGGGTGACCCGAGTTTGGTCCTGCCCAAGCGTGACCGGCAAGTCGATGCAACCCTCTGCGACGACTGATTCTCCGGAGAACCCAACCAGCGGTGTCGGGCTTTTCTTCAATTGCGACCTCGCCCATCCCAGGGCGAGGTAGGTCGGTAAGGATAGGATGTTAGCAGATGCGCCTCCGTCTACCAGCACCCTCCTGACCACCACATGATCAATCAAGGGAGTGATCACAAGTGCATCATTATGGGGCAGGTGAACCTCCTCCAAGTCTGCACCGTCGAAGGTGATTGAGTAGGTCGGCCTCTGCTCCCCGATGATACACACCTCGCGCCTGGCTGCACGAGCTAACTCCTTTCTTTTATGTCTGGACTGACCCCCGTTTGGCCCTCCGAAAATGGTATTGATGACCGCAGGTCGATCAGTGCGCCGGGGCGGCGTCCTCGAACGCTTCCGCTCGTCCTTTTTTTCTGCCGAGCTGATCCTGGGTTTTCCCACAAATTTCTTGAAGTAGCCATCCTGAATTAGATCTTCAATTTGGCGTTTCAACTCCCAGCAGTCCGACGTGTTATGGCCGTGCTCCCGATGGAAGCGGCAATATTTGTCCTTGCTGCGTCTCTCCGGGGCTCCCCGAAGCTTCTCAGGACGTTTGAGTAGTTTTTCCATTCCAGACTCCTCGATGTTCGTGAGGATCTCGGAAATTGGAATCGTGGTCGGGGTGAAGCGTTCGTAAGGTCGGCTCCTGGTAGGTCCGTTCTCCGCCCTCCGATACTCAGCCTGGCCGCTGGAAAAGGATCCCTTGTCCTTGGACTTGGGATCTGTCTTTTCTATATCTTTTCCACCTCTGCCTCGGTCGATTTTTCGTTCTGGTCGGCCGGTTTTGGTTCGAAGAAGCTCCTGTCCATCGATGACTTTCTTCGCTTTCTGAAGCACCTCGGCGAAGGTGGCCGGGGCCTCCTCTCCGAGTTTCATCGTGAGGGCCTTGTCAGCTAGACCGGTGAGAAAATAGCACATGGCCGAGTCGTCGGAGCAGTGTGCGACCTTCAACTGCTCCTCCTGAAATCTAGTGACATATTCTCGCAGCGTCTCACCCTCCTTCTGTCTGATGGTGGCGAGATGGGTCGCTGTCTTTTTGTCATAATGCCGAGAAGAGAACTGGGCGAGGAACTCCCTTCTCAGCTGAGAGTAGGTCGAGATCGACCTGGCTGGCAGTCTCCGATACCACAATCGCGCGCTGCCAGTGAGCGCGATCTGAAAGGCGCGGCATTTGATTGCGTCTGATGCCGCTTGGAAGTCCATGAGGCCTTCAAAGACCTCAACATAATCCTTGGGGTCTTTCGACCCATCATAAGGTTTCACAGTAGGAGCTTTGAACTTCGGAGGGATCGGTGCTTCCAAAACGTCCGAGGTGAAGGGCGATTCTCCCAAGTCGCCGTCGTTCAGTGGACCTTCTTTCTGCTCACATTTGGCCTTTAAGGCCTCCACCTGAGCGTCGAGCTGGCCCCTCAGCTGGTCAAACTTCTCCCTGGTAATCATTCTTGCAGGAGTTACTGGGTTGCGAGAGGATTCAGCCTGCTGGTTGGAGCTCCGGTGTGAGCAGGATGGTGACTGTCCTTTTCGGAGGGATGAGTCTCTCTTTCTGTTGAGGTGCTCACGAAGGTCTCCTCTCTGGCGAGTGTGCCCCTCGCTCTCGTTGTCCTCGGGATGTTCCTCCTCGGCTGGGCCGAGGTGGGAACCCCTTTGCTCTCGTATGTCAACGCGCGTCACTCGATTTTCAGATCGGGACCCTGCACCGGCGGCTAGTATCATTTCGTTATACATTTCCTCCATGGACCGCATTTGTGTGCGCATTGCCTCCATTTCTCTCTGGAGTGCATCAAAGTTCTCACTCGTTGGAGCCGGGGCTGGACCCTGGGCGCCCTTCTTAGAGGTCCCACCTCGGCCACGGGTGGCCTTGGATGTCCTCGGGTGCGCAGGCGGTAGAACAGGCGCGGTGATTCGTGCCGACCTGCGGAGGGGTTCTGTTGCCGGGCCGCCGTGGCCTTGCCCCTCTACCCCTGTCGCTCCGACCTCCCTCTGGTGGGCATCGCTGGCGGCTAGAGTCCTCCGATCCGCCGTATTGGTCGAGTTTGCTGGTTGAACAATTTTCGCTTGCGTAGTGGTTTAAAAGGATTGGGATGACTTAGATTGTCGCTTCCCACAGACGGCGCCAAATTTTTATGCAAGGATATGCACAACAGTGTATTTCCGATTGCAGCTCGAACTCGGCCCCCGGACCGATCTGAATACCTGGGGCGGACCTGCACAGAAAGGTGAGCACTCCGACGATCCAGTCAGTACAGGTCGGATTCTTAGTTTAGTTCGAGGTCAGAAATTATCGTACCTGATCGTGGAGTGAGGTCCTCTACTTATGGGTGGTAGTCTCGCTAATCTCGCGACGGTTACACCCGGTAATCTCGGGACCGTCGATTACACCCGATAATCTCGGGACCGTTGGTTACACCCGATAATCACGCCGCTGACAGCAGCTCACATCGGCCCCTACCGAGCTTCCCGGTAGGTCGGACCTTGGCCAGGTTCACCTCGGCCCTCATACTTAGCACCCATCAACGCTAACGGTGGTGATCTCGGCAGTCCGAGCTGGGCATGACTCATAAGTCATCTTGGAGAACCAATAGGGGTCCCCCACGTGTCCAGGGTATTCTTTCCCCCAAACAGAATCTATTGTTGAGTTATAGCAAACACGACCTCACGGGTACTTTTCAAATTGATCGGTGTCATCCAGAAGCTTGATATATTCCACTTCAACTCCCACTGCTCGTTGTTTTCCCAACAAGAAATTTGACAACAACAATACTTGTGCCATCTTAACTATATCCTTCTTCTTCACTACATCCCTTGAATTAAACAAAGAGTATATTTTTGCTCTCTTCACGGGAATTGTTGAGTTGTTGAAATATTTATTAAGGAATCTCCCACTCAGTTTTTTGAAGTCCACAGAAGGTATTTCTTCACAGTTTAGACTAGTTATAGCCTTAAACTCTCATAATCCAAAATGAACCATCTTGCCCTCAAAGTTGAAATTAATTCCATTTCTTGGGGGAGAGCTACATTGTCTTCTAATTATGTGGCTAACCAGTTGGAGAGGATATTTTGTAATCTTAACGTCTAAGAAACTACCAAAACATGTATTTCTAAATTTTAATATATGTTTTCTTGACTGTACGTCCTTGATATTCTCCAACACTTCTAATTTTGAGTATACTTGAAGTTTCGTGCTATTCAACCACTTATCCCTTGGAAGTAACAATGGTGCCGCCTGAACATAATATAAACCTAAATGTAAATATATGCATACAAAACTAATTGGTTACTTACAATATAGTACATGGATATATAATACATACCTCATACGCATCTAACCGATTCTGACCAATAAAATTACCTTTATCATATCTCCCTTTTTTCCTTTTATCCTTGCGTCCAAACTTCTTAACATTCTGTAATTCAATCAAGATTAATATAATCAATATCCATAAGAAAAAAATTTATATGTAGAAGCATTTCAAAATTACCATAATCACCTTTTCTTTAATCGTATCATCTTTTTTCTTCTTCCCCTTAATTCCCAACACGTTCTTTACGCTTCCCACACCCCTTTTCAATTTTTCTAATCTTTCAATTATTGGGATTTTGTCCTCCTGCATTTTTCAAAATTCAAATTAGAATATTATTTGAAGAGATAGGACTAATAATAATGCTTCAATACCTCATATTCTTCTCTCTCTTTCCTTTTCCGTTTTCTATCATCCACATTATCTAGTATTACTTTTTCCTCTGTTATTTCCTCAATACGAGGTTGATCGGCACGCACCTGAAAATATCATATACATATATGCATATAATGGTTAACGATTGTGTATCTTTTCAAAGAGTGAATATAAAAAATATCCATATGTATTACCACAACAGGAACTATTTGAGTTCCAACGATTTCTTCTTCACTTGGAAACTCAACTGTAGGTTCGCATCTACTAAATTCACACAATTATGTCCTCTTGTTTAAGTGAAATGACTATTTTCGAGTATTTCGCATAACGTGGCATATTACCAAACAAATTATTGTAAAATGCTGGCTTCGATGTTTGAGCTTCCTTTCCATTCTTTTCTTCCTCAGTGCTCTCCTAAGAGCACACCGATTGAAAATTGTCAAAATATTGCAACCTACATAATTCTTCCAAATAATATAATAAGCAATATTGCATACCTCTTCGCTAAGATTAACATATAAAGGTTCTATGTTCTTCTTTCTGCCAGATTGGTTCATTAACCTATTACTTCTTCTAATTTCTTTCTGTTTTGGTAGCCTCTTGCACTTCACCATGTTAATGTAATCAAACAAATATATACCTACATAAACAATGGAAAATACTAAATGCTCATTTCAAGTCCAAGAAATATCCAATCAAAGATTGATTCATAATTAAACTTCAATCATAGTTGATAGACTATTCTTCAGAAAGAATGTGGGAATAAAAATAGGAACAACTCTCTTAACTTATCGGTAAAATATATAAGATTTATATTAACATATTGAATATATCCCCATATATCAATTAACAAAATCATAAATCAGAAGACAATTGGAAATAACGCAGTCTACACAACCTAAACTTTGGATAAAGTCATTTCAAGGAGGATGAATAAGTATACAATTCATATTCCAGAGGCAAATAAACGATCTTCAACTAAGTATACAATTTATACCTCATATAAAATATATTCCCATATATACAAACAAATACTTCAAAATCATTTATGTTTATAATTTAATCTACACCAAAGAATATCCAATCACCAAATGAACCACTTTATAACAACAACTTAACACATTCATAAAGCATATGAATGTAAGCACCATTGGCACAAGTTCAAGCAATTGCCAAAACAACAAATCATTTTACAAGTTCCAGAAACCCAAATATTTGAACGGACTGAGATTGTTAACATATCTTATATACTAGTTACAATAAAATAAATACAAATATAAGTTATATACCCATATATACAATATACGGGTATATATATTCCCATATAAAAATATGAACAACTCTCTTAACTTATCGGTAAGATATATAAGATTTATATTAATATATTGAATATATCCCCATATATTCAATATATTCTGCTTCAATTAATGAAATCATAAATTAGAAAACAATTGGAAATAATGCAGTCTACACAACCTAAACTTTGGATAAAGTCATTCCAAGGAGCATGAATACACAAATACAGTTCATACTCCATAGGCAAATAAACGATCTTCAATTAAGTATACAATTTATACCTCATATACAATATATTTCCATATATACAAACAAATACTTCAAAATCATTTATGTTCATAATTTAATCTACAACAAAGAATATCCAATCACCAAATGAACCACTTTATAACAACAACTTGACAAATTCATAAATCATATGAAAAGAAGCACCATTGGCACACCTTCAAGAAATTACCAAAACAAAAAATTTGAACGGATTGAGATTGTTAACATATCTTATATACTAGTAACTATAACATAAATACAAATATAAGTTCTATACACATATATACAATATATATGCATATATACAAAATCGAATCAGAAGACTATTACCTTACTATTGGAATGTCGCCTGAAAAATGTCGTTCTCCGACGATAAATGAAGGTCTGAAACCTACGAAAACGACAAATGGGATATAACTGAAACATTTCAACAATGACGGAAGTACACAGACGTAATATGCAGACGGAAATTGAAGCAGACAAAGCACAGACGACGACTGGAAACTTACCGATACAGCGTCCGACGAACGCGGCGAAGTCAGACCGGAACAGTCACGGCGGACAAGGAAGACGACGACCGACGAATGGTTACACAACCCATAGACTACCGCAGACGGAGGAAGCAAAAAATGCGAAGAAAAATAATCGTGGGACTTTTTAGACGGGATTTGGGGATTTTTTTTGGAGGTTTTCAAATTTGGTTAATTTAGGGTTTTCTTTTTAATTTTTTGGGGTTTTAATTTATTTTGGAAAGTATCATTAACCTAAAATTATGGGATGCAAATTATAACCTTCCATTTAATCAATTTTGCATCTTTAAATGAATTAAAAATTAATTTGTAGATACAATAGGGTATTTAAGTAATTTATGTGAGGAGAATCTTCGAGCACCAGATAGATATGAGAAACGAGAGGGGAAGAAGAACCCGCCCTAGTAATAGGAGAACCACCCAGACGCTGTTTAGCACGCCTAGACACAACCACCGTAAACCCCTCCTGGTCATCACTTAGAGGATCATCATCAAAACCCCCAAAAAGCAGAGAAATATCCCCCCTCCTCACAACATTAACATGATCTGTGGTAGCAGCATCGTCAAGACCATCCTCAACAAACGTCAAAGTAGCAAAACGATTGCCACCCGCAACATGTTTTAACCGCCCTCGGAGCCAGAATCACCCACAGCAAAACGATCGTTAGTTGTGCAAGTAATTGTTTTAATTTAGATTAAATTTGATTATTTAATTTTAAAAAATTATACTGATAAGATAAGTAGTTACTAAATTATGTGTGAAAGTAAAAAAAGAATAAGTTATTTTTAAATCTAAATTAAAATCGATTATTTAATTTTTAAAAAGTATACTTAGTGACTACTATGGTGTGAAAATAAAAAAAAAATAAAAAAAAGATTCAACCTCTAGATTTCTCTCGTTCTCACTCTCTCTCTCTTTCTCACTATTACTCTCGTTCTCGCTTTCTCCTGTTTCCCGCTCTCGCTCCCCGCTTTCCCACTTTCTCTTCTTGTATCTCGCTCTTGATCCTCGCTCTTCGACTTTTTCTCGCTATTTCTCTCACTCACTCTCTTTCTCGCTTACCCTCTATTTGTCACTCATTCTCTTATTGAAAAATCCAAGTAAGAAATTTTCTCTCTCAGTTGTAGGATCGATATGCCAACATTAGAGATGGGTGAATAGGGTTGCTTACCAACTTGTAAATTTTAAAAAGAAAATTCAAGAATAACAAAAAATCAAACAAAATTCAAATGCATAAATTAAAAGAGTAGAGAAAAAGAAATGACACCATGAATTTTTATAGTGCTTTGAAAAAAATTCGTACTCCACTTCTCATGACTTCTTCTGGGCTATTTTACTGCGTCGGCTCTCTTATGAATGAGAACTAAACCGATTGATCACTCTTTTTGTAGGTTGAAGAGTAAACCCTCTACCTATCCTTTTGCAAGTTCAAGATCGAACAAGTACGAGCCTTTCCATTGGTTCAGGTTCAGGTTCAAACCACTCTCAGAATTCCAAGGTGCACCAACACCTTAATACAAAATGCCAAATAAAATAAAACAAACAATACATATAAAATACCTCTCAAAAGTTAATTATACAATTTTGCTAAAAAAAAAACATAGACTAAGCTCCCACTTTAATGTATCTCTTACAATAACAAAAACCAGATAATTTTGTTTAGGAGAGAATTAGAATTTAGAGATTTGGATAGAAAAAATTGAAGAAGAGAAAATGATTTTTGCTTAGATAATTGGTATGTGGAGGAGAATGAAGTTGGCGACTTTATATAAAATTTCGAGATTGAGAGAGTATTATGGACTTGAGAGAATTGTGAAAATTAAGGACAATTGTGGAAATTATTGATTAAAAATTTATTTGAATGTGCCATGTGCCATCACATGATTCTTCCACAAGGTGTACCCACACCTTAATACAAAAATCCAAATTGTATATAAAAATAAGCAATACAAAGAAATACCTCACTAAGGTGGATTTACAAGTTTCCAATAACTACAAAGCTACACTCTAATGTATCTCTCACAAAAAAAATATGGACAACTTTTTTTGTGGAGAGAATGAAAAGTTCGAGAGCAAAATAATTTGGGGAGAGAGATGTTTGCTTTGATAATAGGTGTGTGGGAGAATGAAGTAGGTGGCTTTATATAGAATTTCAAAGATGAAACTTGGTCACTAGATTTAGGGCAACAAAGTATGGATTGTCTTATTCAATGTTTGTTCAATTACTATTTTACCCGCAAATGCGATGTGGGCATTGGGTTCGGCAATAATGATATCCCCCAACATACCAAAACTAGTTGTGACCCCATCAGTAGTAGAGATGTAAGGATTGATACATAGAATAATTTTTTATTTGATTGATAATCATATAAAGCGGAAGAGATTTTTGCCAGTTGCATAATGGATATTAAGAGGAAGGATAAAAAAAAAAGAATAAAGAGAATTATGGAGATTTAGAGAAATTGGTGGAGATTGAGAAGATTTTTGGATTGAGAGAAATTTGTGGAAACTATTGATTTATTCAAATTTGAATACGCCACATGTTGTCATATGATTCGTCCACATCATCCACCATGTCACCATAATGGTTGATGTCATGTTATTACCACATCATTGCCATGTTGGAATAATTTGACTATTAGATGTCACATCATCTACCGCATCATCTACTACGTCATCCTACTACATTAACGAATTGTCACGTCATCTGCTACGTGTCGGCTTCTAATTGGTTGGACTGTCCACGTCACCTGCCACTCATTTGACTTTCAATTTGAGTGATTCAAAATGTGTTGGATACGTCTTTTCGAGCTCTACTCTTTGGACACTTTGAAACACTAAAATCATGAGTAAATAGAGTTTGTTATCATCAAAACACTTGGTATGATTGAACTCATGAAGCTAACACGTCATCCACCATATCAGCAAAATCATTGATAGCACGTTAGTGACACATGACTACGACGTTGGCATAATCTGAATATTAGATGCCATATATCATGTACCACATCATCCTACCACATTAGCCAATTGTCACATCATCTGCCACATATCGGCTGTTAATTGGTTGGACTGTCCACATCACCTGTCATATGTGGTTTTTCTTCCCAAATTTGTTTTGGCAATAATGTATTTATTTGAACTTCGATTCGAGTGATTCAAAAGGTGTTGGATTCGTCTTTCTGAGTTTTATGCAATAGACACTTTGAAACACTAAAATTTAGAAAATAAAGTTTGTGATCATCAAAACAATTGGCATGATTGAAGCTCATAAAGCGAACATCATCCACACCCCTCAAGAACAGATCTAAGTGCGATGGATATGAGCGTGGGTTTATTGGGTCTATCGCCAGAGAGAGGACTCACAGATTTTGAGCGTGGGTCTATGTCGTTGGGTCCGTCATCAGAGGCGAAGCCAGTCGAACTGTTGCTCGTCATCCCATAAAAGGGATTTTGCGAGGAAAAAGATTTTATCAATTGATTTGGAAAAATATGGAGGGAGGGAGAGGGAGATAGAAGAAGAAAGAAAAAATTTAAAGGAGATGGAGAGAGAAGCAATAGGAGGCAACAAAGTAGATAGAGGAAAACACACCGTTAGGAAGAATTGAAGGAAAATAGTTCGAAACCCTAAAACATCTTTGGAAGATGAAGTGACAAATACTTAGATGAAAGAAAGAGAGAGAGAGAGGAGGGAAATTAAAATTCATTTTTCCAAAGAATGGGAGAGACATTTTGTCATTTACGCTGACATCAGCCAGTAAAATGGTGGAAAACTTAAATTTGAAAAGTTGGGCAAAAAACTATTGACCCACCTTGAAAAGGGTCAATCTGCTATTTTTCGAAGATATTTTGTTTTTCGATTTTTTTTTTAGTTTTTCTGTATTTTCATTTTAACTTACAACAAAGAAAGATTTTAAAACAATATATATTTTTTAGTACAATATGTAAAGTGAAAAAAAAAAGACTCGAACAACGTACATAAATAAAATAGACAACTTATAAACTTAAAAATCATCATAAGTTGGTTCATTTGTCCAAAGGGGCCAAGTAAATCAAAAGAATTTAGAGGAAATGGGTTCAAACTCATGGTGCGTAATTTTCGGTAATTTGGGTGAGTAGTTAAAATTGGACACCTGATTTAAAAATTTGATGGTTTTCCAATTTTGCCGTAAAATATATTTTTGTCCCTTCTTATTTGAAACCACCTAATGTACATTAGATTTGAACCAACATCTCATATTCCAATATTTCAGGGATTTAATTGATTTGATTTGATATCTTCACCATTTAAATTTTAGTCTTAAGGTGATCTCCCATTCTTCCAAGCTTTCCCCTATGCAACTATTTGATTGACAATATTGCTCAAGGTGGATGATGTCTCATTCTTCCAAGCTCTTCGCTACAACGATGGATTAAGTCTCATCCTTTCAAGCTCTCCCATCGGCATTAGTGAATTATGTACTAATCACATTTTTCTATGATGGTAGTTCAAACTAAAACAAATCACTCAAACCATGACTTTAAGGTGTTTGAGATCAATAATGTGAAAGTACGGAAATCTGTTTTAGTATCGGTAGCTTTCTACACATTACGTCTCGCCATGATTGCAAAAGCTTCATGATATCTACTACCCTTAGAGCATGGACTGAGATTAGTGTTATTCAATTTTCTTTTTGTTTACTTCTCTATCTCTCTCTTCCATTCTTGTTAGAGTTTGCAACTTAGCCCTCTGAAGTTACTTTCCCCTTCTTTTCCCCTCAAGTTCCTTGTTATAGTTCACGATTGTGCTCATTAATCATTTTCAAGGAACAAGTTAGCTGTGGAAGAAAGTGTAGGTATTTTCTTTGTAGATACCAACATTTATCTTGAAATGAAAATTCGACACTAATGCAAATCACTGTAGATATTGATATTGACCCTCGAAATGCAAACCATTGTAGATACCGACATTAACCCTATAAATGGAAGAGTGATACCAGTGTAGACTACTACATGTACTAACATTTACCCAATAAATGGAAGTGCATTTCCAGTGCAGACCACAACTCACCATCAACTCCCCAGTAATTATACATGTATCTATTGATATATACAGTGTGCATATGTTACTAAAGCGATTACCGTTTGATAAGACGACTTGACGTGACAAGGTATGTTTGATTTGATTTGATCTCAAAGTTGTATGGATCCATTAAATATATTTACCACTCCCACTTAGAAATTTTTAATTACAGATTTTAGATTTTAACTTAGAAATTTATAAAGTTTAAACTTTAGTCAAATTTTGAATAAATTTTTAATAATCCACTTTCAAAATATATTTTTAATTTTTAAATTAGATTTAATTGTTTAAATTAGATTATTTAGAATTGATTTCTAATTATGGTGGGTTGTTTTTTACCAAATAAAATTCCTAAAATTAAGCCTACATTGTTACAGAGGTATATTTGTCTAAAATAATATTTAAGATTCTAAAAAAAAATATCATTTACCATATATACAATACACAATATGTTTTGACATTTTTTTTTTGAAAAATGTTTTGACCATTTTTTAAAAGGTCTATTTATTTTGGCCATTCCAACTAAATAAAATAGACATTTTAAAAATGCCAAAATGAACACTAAAATAGTATTTAAATAAAATGAATTAAAATAGAATTTATTTTCTCTCAAATATATGCGGATGATAAATTAACAGTCCAGATTTCATCAGATAAAATAAACGGCTAACAACGGAAAGAATCAGCCTTTTATTAATTTGATTTTTGCCATTATCTTCTGGGCAGTGTGCTTCCAGCACTCACACCAAGAAAGTTGGAGAAGAATTTGGTCTCCAATTTGGAGAACTTCCCATTTTAACAAACTTCAAATTGAGTGCCTCAAATCCCACAAAATGGCTTTGCAGCCTAGTTTGTCTCTTCATCGTTCGCCATCCTTTTCTCCTTCCCATTCCTTCCTACCATTTGGGTCTCTCCAGCTCAAGCCTCAGAATCTCGTTCTTCAGGTGAACTTTCTTATTTGCTTCTTGTGTGTGATCCGATTTCTCTCATGGATGTTGCTGTTTTTTTTTTTTTTTTTTAATTTACCAAATATGAGGTGTTCGTTTGTTGTACTGGTGGGCTTCAGTTTTTAAATTCTGGTTGATATTTGAGGAACCTGGAAAGGTGTGGGTGGAAATCCGAATTCTGTTCTTGAACTCTCGTGTTTCGTTACTGGATTTCGTTCATGAATTATTTTTGAGACAAACCCTTTATGGATTTCTACCCTGAACTCCAATTTGTGAAAGTATGAAATGAAATCTCCTCACCTGCTGCCGTGTTTCCACAGAAAAATTTGGAAAAGGTGAAATTTAGAGTGAGTTTGGGATGTTTTTTTAGAGTAGTGATTTTAAGTAAAGCATTTTTATACACAAACTTTTGGAAGAAGCACCGAAAGTGCTATTTGGGAGTGACGGTAGAATTAGTGATTTTGAAAAAAGAGATTTCAGAGCCATTGATTTTCCAAAATCACCGTATAAGTGATATCTTAAAAATCAATTTAATGTGATTGGAAGCTTTTCTAAAATCAATTTTCAAATTTACCAAATATGATAATGAAAATTGATGTGATTTTGACAATTTCAAAAAGTGATTTTGGCGTGCTCCCAAACACACCCTTAGAATTTTCAAAATCACTTTTCACCGTTTTGAAAGTAGCTCACTCTTAGAACTTCTTAGAGCATGTAGACTCTGTTTTTGTTCATTTAAGTATAAAACTTGTCTCATGGTCTCGAGATGATGGGAAATTCTGGATAATATGCGCGGCCATGGAACTGCGTAATATAGACCTTCCTTTCTGTCCTTTTCAAGTCTGTTCTCTAATGAAAATTTTTACCGTTTCAATCTCTTCTAATGATGTTGTTCCTGCGCAGAAGATCGTGCATCATTTTGGCGTACCAGTTTTGAGAAACTTTAGAAAGGGCTGTAGACTGAATGTTGGGCGGTTTCATAAACTTCAGGTATGCATTTGTTTAAAGAGTAGCTTAGGATCTGTTTGTCACAATTTCATTTTAGTTCTGTTTCTAAAAATTATGCTGGTTTACACAATATCAAAATATGTTGTTCACATTTCTTGAAAACCAGCTTGAGTTCTTAGCCAAATTTTGTAAACAAAAATAAGTTTCTAAAAACTCTACATTTCCATACTCTCTCTTTCTTTTAGCAAACTGTCCTTCTTATGTCTGAATCCAAACGTGTTCCAAACCTTTCTTTCTTCCACCTCTTTTTCTTCCATTGAAATCCTCTCTAGACCCACCTCGCCTACATTTTTTACACTAACACTTCTACTGGGCTGCCTCTCTCCTCCAAAAGTTCCAACTCCAAGTTAACAAAAAAAAAAAAAAGTTATCAAAGAAAAAAAAGGTGAGGGGGAAAGGATGAAGGCCAATTATTTAGTGTAGTTTAGGCTAGAGTGATCTCAAGAGGGGATTGTCCAAGTACCTTGAATTACTAGGGGATTATTATAGTTCTTCTATCCTTTCATCTTTCAGTCTATTAAAACTATTTGGATCCTATCATATTAAAGTTTCCTAGGAAAAAGTACCTTGGATTGCTTCTTTTTCTTATCCAGAACTTCACAAGGAATGAATCTACACTAGTTCTTTTCTACTTCAATACAAGCTTCCAAATCAATGGTTTTTTTTTTCTCACACCATAATAATCTGCAACATTCATCTCGATTGAATCTAAAAACATCCTCCTTCCACATGTTTATGGTTAACTCTTTCACTCCTATCGACCCTCCAAAACTTGGTAACAGTGTTACACTTACACCCTGCCACATTCCTCTCACTTTGAAAACCTCATTAAGTATTGTAAATTCCTCAATATGGGTGCTATATGTAAAAAGTTGTGTATAAATTTTGCTATCTTATGTTCATTACTGGTATAATTTTCTCTATTGAAAAATCTTCAAACTATTGTCTGGTTATTAACTTCTTTTTCTTTCCCTACACTCTGGATGAAGGCAGATGTTTCAAAGGAATTGACAATGGAATCTCAAACATCGACAATGTTTAAGAGTAATTTGTTCTCCGATTCAACTTCATGATAATCAAATTATTTTTATTAATTTCGTGGCTGTTCATGTGATCTGTAGGTTAAGGTTATGACTTTGTTTAAGATATAGACATGTTTGTTCTCAATGTTATCAGTATCTCTTTAAACTAGATTTGATATTTGTTAGAGATGTCCTGGGAAGCACGAACGCTCTACTTTAGGCAGTGTCCACATATCCGTCACGCTAAAAAATGTGTCTATTATATGTTTTTTTTTCCTGATTTCAGTCACAACTTACACAGTTGGACATTGCTTCGTCACGGATAAATAGACAAATTAAATCCCAGCCCATGAACCTAAAAAGTAAAAACAGAGGTTCTAGAATAGATTCTAATCCTTATATATTCAACATTCCTAAACTATTAAGATGACATCTTTCCCTCCTAGCGACAACCAACCGAATCCTTAAATATCTTCAAGCTCTTCAAATATTGTTAATCGACTTGATTTTGTATGTTTTTACTGAAGTATATTCCGTTTTTTATGTTAAATTTACATGTATCAAATAAATCAATATATACACATATGTTCTAAAAACATGTCTTCAACGTGACTGTTTCATATTTTTTCAGAAATTGACGTATCTATTTGTGTCTCGTGTCTATGTCTGTACTTCTTAGGAGATTTCTTTAACCCATCAAATTTGTCTTATTCTCCCACTCTCCTATTCGTTTCCATGTTGGACATCATAGTAACATTTCTTGAACATTCCATGGATCCATATCTCCATGGACATGTCGCTTGCCCTTCTTAATTTGCATCATTTGCATGATAATGAAGTTATTTTGCCAGTTTGTGACCCATTGTAACAACACAAAAGTTGTGACAAGGTTTGAAAACTGTTTCATATTCATATCATCAACAAAAAGAACTTGATTTAAGATTATCTCATTCACTGTTTTCAACCTGATGCACACTATTTTCCTGGAAACTACTCAGAAAAAGTAATGGGATTTTCATTCATTTTAGTTCCTCTTGAGAATCCGTATAAAATTACTGTTTGTTAAGGTCTTTTGTAACTATAAGTTAGCTGTCATTCTTTTGGATTTGAGCCCTTTTCTTCAATGAGTGTCATCGTCTTGGGCTGTTTTTTTATATGCCCTTCTTGTTATCCGTTTTATTTTTCTCAATGAAAGAATGATTTCTTATAAAAAAAATAAAAAAAAAAACGTTTGTTAAGAACGTTGTTCCCTCATAGGTATAATAAGAACATATTTTTACTTTGTTGAGTTCAACAACATGTGGGGTGAAGATTTGAATTTTCGTTCTTTTGGTCGAAAATATATGAGCTCTAATTAGCTGAGCTATGGTTAGGTTGACATATTTTAACCAGTATGAAAATATTTAAATATTTGTAATTTTTACAACTATATTTTTCGTTTCTATACTCTATAATTCTTTTAATGGTAAAAGCAACTTTCATGGAGGGAAAGAAAGAATACAAAATGACATGCAGAAAAAAAGGGTCAACAAAAGGAGCCACAAAAAACTTAGTAGCTATACAAAAAAGGGCTTTAATCCAAAAGGGCAAGGCCTAAAAATAGTTACGGAATTTTTTGTTTCTCATTCTCATTTCTATTTCTTTTAATAAAGAAAAGCAAAATTACTTGTGGTAACTATTTCTTATTCTTTCTTTTTGTTTTAACAATTTTGTGTTTGTTCTCTAAAATTTTAAATTAAAAAAAATAAAATTTTTATGTAAACAATAATTTTTTAAATTAAATACTCAAATCTTTATGTTATATTTATTTTTAAATTTTAATTTTTCATTTTATAAGTCAATAATGATAATATAATACTTTTATTTATCTTTTGAAAAAAACTGGAAATGATAACAAAAAAAACAAAGACTTGATTTGTTGTTTTCAAAATTTCTGCCCACTTTTGGAAAAAATGAGAAACCAAACATTTATGTTTTTCAAATGCTGGAAACGAGAAATAAGAAACAAGAAACGAAAACATTACTAAACAAGCTCCATGGTATAGTTAAATCTTGATAAGGGTAATATGGTGCAAACACATTTTGACATTGTTGGAATCCTGCAAAACCTCCTTTATAGATGGAAACATAGCAAGGGAAGGGTTAAGATTTTTCCTTGAAACGAAAAAAGAAAATTCTCATTCCTATGAAATGAATCCCTTGAGATATTTCACTTGAAAGAATGATAGTATGAACGAAAAATAATTAGCTCGACTAGTACTCGGACATGGTTTATGTTATTGCATAATATCATTTAGTGTTGAATGTTTGAAGAGCGTTTTTCGGTTTTGCAGAATGTCAACCAGAAAAAGGCCTAGGAGTATTTGTATCTGCTTTCTCATCAGGGCAATTTTTATGGCTGATATCTGCTGAAGCAGCATTTGCTAGGGAAGACATCAGAACAAATGCGGTTTTCGAGATCGGGGAGTTATTTGAATTAGGAATACAGCTATCTTATCTTCTATTACTATTAGGTCTTCTTGGGGTCGGAACCTTCTTCGTTGTGCGTCAAGTCCTTGTTCGTAGAGAACTCGATCTTTCTGCTAAAGAACTGCAAGTAAGGGTCCACATTTATAGATCATGTTATTTGATGAGTGAATTCATGGTTCAAATTTTACGTCTATCTACCAAGTCTTTGCACGCCTCGTTAGCTGTAGAAAGAAAAATATGCATTTGGACACCGTCTCCCTAAGTGGGTGATCAGTGGAGGAATCGATAGTCTAGCTTTGCTAACCAGTTGCACTCCGCTTCCCCTCTATTATTTGTTGGTTACAGGAACAGGTGAGAAGTGGTGATGCCAGTGCTATGGAATATTTTGAACTTGGTGCAGTGATGCTGAGGAGGAAATTCTATCCTGCTGCAACAAAGTTTTTGCTTCAGGCAATTGACAAGTGGGACGGGGACGATCAAGATCTTGCACAGGTTTGATACTGTCCCTCACTGAATTCTGAATCTTAGAAATCTGGAACGTCCTATCATGTAGTATAAAGTTCAATTCTCTAATTTACTTTGATCAGTTTTAGCCGTGAAGATCGATGGGTGATTAGTATGTACATTCATCGAGAATACTAGTCCCTGTCTTGTTTATTAGTATATGTTATTTTCTTCATCAAATTTCAGATTTTTAGGTGTTTTATATTTGAAACCTAATTTTAAAATCATGGCTTATGTGTTTCTCATGCTGGTTCATCCTATACAAATAGTTAATTCCAGCCTTCATTCTCTCAAATTTAAAAACGAAGGACAAAAGAAGGGCTATTCTGAAGTGGCGAAGGCTATGCTAAAGTAATACAGTGAGAAATAGATTATTGTAACTGTAAAGTTACAAAGTATCGTAGTAGAGCTATTAAAAATTAAAGGATGGTGAAGGATGCAAAGTAAGGTCAGGTAGTTAAGGAAGGTGGCTTAGATTGTGAAATCACTCAATCGGTAATTTAGTTGCTAGTCTCGGTGTTGAGTTGCATCAGCGGTCAATATATACTAGTCTGAACGGATAGACTGATTCTCTACTTCTATTCTCTTTACTTACATGTTATTTTACAAACAATGCCGAGTGGGAATCTATTGACTGAAACTCCATAAAGATGATTCGAAGCTAAGAACTAGTTGAGTAGATTAGGTGTCGATATTAATGGTCTCATCGGTGTCATTTCTATCGTATATTTTGCAGGTTTACAATGCGCTCGGGGTCAGTTACGTGCGTGATGATAAGCTTGACAAGGGAATTACCCAGTTTGAAACTGCTGTGAAGCTTCAACCTGGATATGTTACAGCCTGGAACAATCTTGGGGATGCATATGAGAAGAAGAAAGAATACAAGTCGGCTCTGAAAGCGTTCGAAGAAGTTCTTCTTTTCGATCCTAACAACAAGCTCGCTCGGCCGAGACGAGATGCATTGAAGGAGCGCGTGGAGATGTACAAAGGAGTTCCTGTGAAATCTAAAAATAGATGATGATGACCATGGTCCTGGTAGCTTCTTCAATTGATTTTGTTGAAAATGAGAATTTATATTATTAATGTATTAGATGAGAATTTTAGAGCTGAGGATGAAAAAGTATCATGATCATTCTATTGTTGTGTTTGGTGGCTTGAAAAAAAGGAAAAAGCAAATGAATGGGTAGCTTTGTTTTCTAAAATATTTGTAAATATATATTTTTATAAGAGAGAATATAATATTTTTAAAAAGTAATTGCAAATATAATAACTTTAATAATAATAGTTCATTTATATAATAATTGATGAGTTATATAATTTATATATATTTATTAGGAAAATTATAATGGATGGCAAATATCATATTTGCAATTTTTGGTATAGAAAATTAATTTATAAATATGACAATTTTCTCTCGTGTTTTATATGTCATTTTTTGTGATCGGTAAAGTATATCATCAATATATTGAATATAAATGTATGAATGATACATTTATTTATGTGAAAATATATATTATTGATATACTAATATAAAGTATATCATTTATATACAATTTTTTTTTATCATTTAAATTTTTTTTTTATCATTGATATATGAATATAAGGATGTACCATTTTTATACCATTGATAAAATCTATAATTGATATACTATATAAAGTATATCATTAATATATATAATTTTTGTATCATAGCACATCACTAAATACTTAATACAAAAGTTTTTACATTTATGTCTTTTTTGCAAAATACTTGGGGATCTTTTCTGGTCTTGAGATGTAGGACAGTACCTAGGTTTCAAAATCTTACACTTTCAGTCTTAAGGTTGATTGTCAGTCAACATAATAGAAAAATAATGTGGCATATTTTATAACATAATTGCTGGTGGGACCAATTTTCTTTTTTCTTTTTTTAATAAAAGAGAAAATAGGATCTCTCTCCTCTCCACTCATAAACTCATACACTCGTTATCTGATATCTAATATGATCATAGTTGCCAAAAACTCCAATAATCAACATACATCAATAAGGAGAAGTGTTGAGAAAATTAATTATCAATAATATTTTCTTCTTCCACAGTTTGTCAGTGAACCACAATAATAAGAGAAAACATAGGGAAAGCGTACAAACAACACAGAGAATTTATAATGGTTCACGTAACTGTGGACTAAGTCCAGTCTTCGGCTCAAATGCGGGTTCTACTATGATTATGGGATAAATATGGGCAATACAAATCTCTCAATTCTAGGGGCCTCGACAAAAGCCACCTAGCTTCTAGGAACTACAACAATACAATCCTAGGAAATACAAGAATGAAAAACCTCACAATACTCACGAGATTTGGTTGCCACGATGCATTACAACTCTGGGATCTCGTCTTCTTTCTTTGCCTTGCCTACTGCCCTGATGCCTCTCAAAGTGTTTGTGCAATAACACCTAAAAAACACTTTCCCACGGTTTGCCAATTTTTATTTGCTTCATGGATGGGTTTAAAAAACCTTATAATGGTAGGAGACTAAGGTTAAATTAGGCCTTGTGATTTATTGGCCCAATTAACTTGCAATTTTTTTTTCTTTTATTTTGGCTCCAAATAATCGTAACAATCTCCCACTTGACAAAACAACAATCTTGCCTCCCATTGCACCAACAGTGTCTCTCATTACTCAGTTTTGGCTGCACAACAACTTCTAACTGATCAACGTCTTATCGGCACCAACCAAGGCTCAACTCTCACTGCACCGACAGCTTCTAGCATCTTCTTGGCACCAACCAAGGCTCAACTCCCACTGCACCGACAACTTCTAGCATCTTATTGACACCAACAAAGGCTCTATTTGTGATTGCTCTGAGACTGAGCAATCCTACGTGGTCTTGTCTCCCAGACGTAAGAGACACAACAACGTGTTCTCGCTCGAACTAAGTGGTCCCCAATGCTTCCTTCTTCACTTGCACCTAACGATTCTTGAAGGAAAGCTTATTCACTAATGACTTGGCCTCCCACCTAAGTCCGTTGCCACTCTAGAGACTGGTGGGATGTGAATCCTAGAGCGAAAGCGGATCTTTGTTCATCAATTTTTAGAAACAAAATCAAAAGTGCAAAGATGTGAAATACAGGGGAAAATGTTTTCTCTTAACTTTGAAGAATTCTTTAACGATTCAATCTCTCGAACACCACCAAATGATCTTCCGTGCTATCCTCTGGGTACGAGATCGTTGCTTGTGGGAGCGTTTGTTTTGAACAAGAGGGATTGAGAGAGTGTGTTCAGCACAAGAGTTTCTTCGTTGGGGAATGGTTATTGTTTGGGGGGTAAAGATACCCAAGATACGTGGAGGATCCTTATTCGTGTTTGAAGAAATTAGATAAAAAGGATTGCTTAGGTCCACCTCGGCCCCGTCGAGGTGACCGAGTTTACCCTTTAAAAGATGAAGTATGGGCACCAAAGTTCGACCTAACTGGGGTCCGATCTGCTCGGAACCTGACAGGTCCGACATGAGAAAAGACATGTAACCGCCGGTCGTGAGTGCTGTCGGATCCGTCACCTATAAATAGAGGGCTTCATTTCATGCTCAGGTGTCGAATCTCACCTCGAACTAAATAAGGAGTCCGATCTATACTGACTTGAGCGTCGGAGTGCTTACCCTCTTGTGCAGGTCCACTCTAGTATTCAGGTCGGAACCGGAGACCGGGTTCGAGCTCGATTCGTGAAGAACCGTTGTGCAAGTTCCTGCATAAACATTTGACGCCGTCTGTGGGGAGACAGCTTAAGTCATCCCGATCTAAAAAAATATACGCAAAGATGGTGCATCCAGCAAACTCTGTCAATACGACAGAACAGAGGGGTGTGAACGCTGATAACGACCCTCAGCGAGACCTCGGTGCAAGAATAGTCGAGGACCAGGTCCGAGCAGGGCAAGAGGGAGATCTGCCGCGCAGATCTGTCCGCCATGCGAACCAAGAGCTACCACCTGCTCACCCGAAACCCTCAAAAGCCAACAGAGGCCGAGGAGGGACGTCGAGAAAGACCTCCCAAAGGGCCAACCAGGCAGCAGACCCTGAAGCTCTGTCTACTCTCCAGCGCGAGTTGGATGATATGCGCCATCGGTTGCGCACAATGGAAGAAATGTACGCCGAGGCAACGCGTGCTAACCGAACTGCATCTCCCTCTATAGCCCCGGGCGCACCCGGTGAAAAGGGAGCTTCATCTATCCAACTTGGCAATCACGAGCCCATTCCTAACAATGAAGGGGTGGATTACAGCTTGCGAGACAATGATCTTAGAAAGCACCTCACTGATAAGAAGAAGAAAGCCTCTCGGGAACCGGAAGATTCTCCGTCCTACTCCCGAGAGTTCTCCAACTCCGACCTTAAGGCTCAGTCAAAGTATAAGCCCCTAACACCAGAAGCTGTGATCACCAGGGAAGAGTTCGACCTGATGAAACACAGGTTCGATGAGCAGGTCGAGGCACTTAAAGCCAGGTGTGAGAAGAAGGATAGCTCGTTTGACGATGGCGACTTGGGAGAATCGCCATTCACCTCGGATATTATGGAAGCTCCAATCCTTCCAAAGTTCAAAACTCCCACTATGAAGTCATATGATGGGTCTAAGGATCCTAAAGACTACGTTGAGGTCTTTTAAGGCCTCATGGACTTTCAAGCGGCACAGACGCAATCAAATGCCGCGCCTTCCAGATCGCGCTCACCGACAGCGCGCACCTGTGGTACCGAAGACTGCCGGCCAGGTCGATCTCAACCTACTCCCAGCTAAGGAAGGAGTTCATCAGTCAGTTCTTTTCTCGGCACTATGACAGAAAGACAGCGACTCACCTTGCCACCATCAGGCAGAAGGAAGGAGAGACGTGAGAGAATATGTCACAAGGTTCCAGAAGGAGCAGCTGAAGGTCGTGCACTGCTCCGACGATTCGGCCATGTGCTACTTCCTCACTGGCTTGGCCGATGAGACCTTAACCATAAAACTTGGAGAGGAGGCTCCAGCCACCTTCGCCAAAGTATTGCAAAAGGCGAAGAAAGTCATTGATGGGCAGGAGCTCCTCCGAACCAAGACTGGCCGACCTGGAAAGCAGATCGATCAGAAAAAACTCAGCCAGGAGAAGAGGAGAACTGATGTCAGGTCCAAAGATAAGGGACCATCCTCCTCCAGTAGCAGAACAGAGTACCGTAGGTCGGAGAGCGGCCCTACCCGGAGCCGACCTTATGAACGGTACACCCCAACCACCATCTCCATCTCCATCTCCGAGATACTCACGAACATCAAGGAGAGCGGGATGGAAAAGCTCCTCAAGCGACCTGAGAAGCTCCGAGGAGACCTAGAAAAGCGCAACAAAGATAAGTATTGCCGTTTTCATCGCGATCACAGCCACAATACGTCAAATTGTTGGGAGTTAAAACGCCAGATTGAAGACCTCATTCAAGATGGCTACTTCAAAAAATTCGTGGGCAAACCGAGGTCTAACTCGGTCGAAAAGAAAGAAGAGAGGAAGCGTTCAAGAACGCCGCCTCGACGAGAGGACCGACCTGCGGTCATCAATACTATTTTCGGAGGTCCGAGCGGGGGCCAGTCCAGAAACAAGAGGAAGGAGCTAGCTCGCGAGGCCAGGCGCGAGGTATGCATCATCAGGGAGCAGAAGCCCACTTGCTCCATCACTTTCGGCGACGCCGACCTGGAGGGGGTCCACTTGCCTCACAATGACGCACTCGTGATTGCCCCTCTCATTGATCACGTCCTGGTCCGAAGAGTATTGGTTGACGGAGGCGCATCTGCCAAACATCTTGTCCCTCCCAACATATCTAACATTGGGATGGACCAGGTCACAATTGAAGAAAAGTCCAACACCGTTGGTTGGATTCTCTGGAGAATCGGTCTCCCCAGAAGGGTGCATCGACCTGCCGGTAACTATCGGGCAAGATGCTACCCAAGTAACGCAGATGGCCGAGTTCGTAGTGATCGACGACAGATCGGCCTATAACGCCATTTTCGGGAGACCCATCATCCACTCATTTCGGGTCGTCCCCTCCACACTGCATCAAGTCTTGAAGTACTCAACCGCGAATGGGGTGGGCACGGTCCGAGGTGAGCAAAAAACCTCACGGGAGTGTTATGCATCCGCGCTTAAAGGGTCGGCGGTATGCGCCCTGGAAGAACAAACCAATCGTTGCAAGCTGCAGGAGTCATAGGCCAACCTGCCAAAGGAAGGCAAAAGGCAGTTCTCCCCGCCAACAGAAGAGCTCAAGCTTGTTCCTTTACTTAGCCCCGAAAAACAAATAAGCATAGGAACCAAGCTGGGGGCCACTGACAGGGAAGAACTGATCAACTTCCTCAGGTCTAACTCGGACGTCTTCGCATGGTCTCACGAGGACATGCCTGGTATCGACCCGAAGATCATGGTGCATCGCCTCAACATAGATCCATCATTCCGACCTGTAAAGCAAAAAAGAAGACCTGTAAATAAAGAGAGGAGTGATGTAATTGTTGAGGAAGTAAACAAACTCTTAAAAGCTGAATATATACGAGAAATTCTGTATCCTGAGTGGCTCTCTAACGTTGTATTAGTTAAAAAATCCAACGGGAAGTGGAGGATGTGCGTGGACTTTACAAATTTAAATAAGGCGTGCTCAAAAGATTGCTTCCCCCTTCCAAGGATCGACCAGCTCGTGGACGCAACAGCCGGGCACGAGCTACTCACCTTCATGGATGCCTACTCCGGATACAACCAAATTAAGATGCATTTGCCAGACCAAGATCACACCGCGTTCATAACAGACCAAGGTCTGTACTGCTACAAGGTGATGCCTTTTGGCCTAAAGAATGCGGGTGCGACCTACCAAAGGATGGTGAACAAAATGTTTGCCAAGCAGATCGGTCGGAATATGGAAGTGTACGTGGACGACATGCTTGTCAAGAGCAAGCAGTCAAAGTCGCATCTTTCCGATCTGACCGAAGCCTTTGGAGTGCTACGCAAGTACCAAATGAAGCTCAATCCGACCAAGTGCGCTTTCGGAGTCTCCTCGGGAAAATTCCTTGGTTTTATGGTAAATAACCGTGGGATTGAGGCTAACCCAGAGAAGATAAAGGCCGTGCTCGAGATGGAGGCACCCAAGACTCTAAAGCGGCTTCAGTGCCTCAATGGCAGGATTGCAGCCTTGAATAGGTTCGTGTCAAGATCGACGGACATGTGTCTTCCGTTCTTCAAAGTTCTTAGGAAGAAGGGACCGTTCGAATGGACGGAAGAGTGTGAGCAAGCGCTAGGGCAGTTAAAAGACTATCTCTGCTCGGCACCTCTACTCGCAAAGCCATTACCAGGGGAAAAGCTCCATTTGTACCTGGCGGTATCTGCTAGCGCCGTCAGCTCGGCACTGATCAAGTAGGAGGGTGCTAGCCAAAGCCCCGTTTATTACACCAGTAAGGCCATGACCGAGGCCGAGACCAGATATCCCCAAATGGAGAAGCTGGCCCTCGCTTTAGTCACCTCAGCCCGAAGACTTAGGTCGTACTTCCTAGCGCACACTGTTATAGTACTTACAAACTTGCCCCTGAGGAACATCTTCAGTAAGCTTGAAACGTCAGGTCGTCTGATGAAGTAGGCAATGGAATTGAGCGAGTACGACATCCAGTTTGAGCCTAGAACTGCGATGAAAGGGCAAGCAGTGGCTGATTTTATCGCAGAGCTCACTCCACCACCTCAGTTGGCCAAGTCCGACCTCCCTTGGACGATCTACGTTGATGGATCTTCCAACGAGAAGGGGTGTGGGGCAGGAATCCTCTTGCTCGCACCAGGAGGTGAGCGATTCGAATATGCTCTGCGGTTCAACTTTCGGACGTAAAATAATGAGGCCGAGTACGAAGCACTTCTAGCAGGCCTGCGCGTTGCCAAAGGACTGGGGGCCAACCACATTAAGGTCTTTAGTGACTCCCAGCTAGTTGTAAATCAGATCAAGGAGGAGTACCAAGCGAAGGACCCCTGAATGGAAAAATATCTAAGCAAGGTCAGATCGCACCTCGCCCAGTTCGGGACTTACGAGGTGAGTCAAGTTCCAAGATCTGAAAACTCTAATGCAGATGCCTTAGCCAAATTGGCATCAGCATACGAGACCGACCTGGCTAGATCGGTTCCGGTCGAAATCTTGGACACTCCTTCAATCTTGGAGCCAGATGTAATGGAGGTTTATGCTCCACCACTCACTTGGATGGACCCAATCGTGGAGTTCATCAAAGGAAACCCACCGCAAGATCCGAAGGAGCAAAAGAAGATGGCGCGAAGAGCAGCTCGGTTCACACTCCGAGAAGGAATGTTGTACCGACGTGGCTTCTCCCTGCCTCTCCTCAAGTGTGTGACTCCCGAAAAAGGCCTTTACATTCTTAGGGAAGTTCATGAAGGGGTGTGTGGAAACCACTCTGGCGCCAGGTCGTTGTCGGCCAAGGTGGTTCGACAAGGGTACTATTGGCCCAGTGTTGAGCAGGATGCAAAGAAGTTTGTGAAAGCTTGTGACAATTGCCAGCGTTTCGCAAACATTATCCATCAACCTCCCGAACTGCTCACCCCCATCTCGGCCCCATGGCCATTTGCGCAATGGGGGGTGGACATCATAGGTTCTTTTCCTCTGGGCAAAGGACAAACAAAGTTCGCCGTTGTCGCTGTGGACTACTTCACTAAGTGGGCTGAAGCCGAGACACTATCCCACATCACAGAGTCCAGAGTCACGTCGTTCATATGGACAAACATTGTGTGCCGCTTTGGCATACCCAATGCTATTGTGACGGACAACGGAAAACAATTTGACAATGCAAAGTTCAAGGACTTTTGCAGAAAACTTGGTATAAGCCACCTCAGTTCGTCCCCTGCGCATCCAAAAGCGAATGGACAAGTCGAAGTGGTAAACAAGATCATAAAGCGAGGACTCAAGCTAAGGTTGGACTTCAGAAAGGGAAGATGGGCCGAGGAGCTACCTGAAGTTTTGTGGTCATATCGAACCACCCCAAGGGAGTCAACTGGCGAAACTCCGTTCTCGCTAGCCTTTGGTTCCGAAGCTGTTGTACCAGTCGAGATCGGCATACCAACAGACAGGGTAGAACAGTACGAGCCAGCAAAGAACGAGGAAGAGCTACTCCTTAACCTGGACTTATTGGAAGGGAAAAGGGAAATGGCTCAGCTGCGCTTAGCAGAGTATCAGAACAGAATGGCCAGACATTACAATGCCCGAGTTCGACCTCGAAGCTTCCAAGTCGGAAATTTGGTCTTAAGGAAAATTCAGAGTCATGTTGGCACTCTCGGCCCAAGTTGAGAGGGACCATTCGAAGTCAAAGGCATAGTCCGACCTGGAACTTATATGCTGGCCGATCTGGAGGGAAAAGTGCTTGCGCATCCATGGAACGCAGAGCACTTGAAACGATATTACCCTTGAAATGTCAAAATAGACCCAAAATGGGCTTGTCAAAATTTTCAAGAGGCAGAACTTTTAATAAACAAAGTGATTTAATTTTATAACTCCGAGTTCGATTAGAAATTAAATGGGGGCCATGGACTCCCATAAGACTTAAAATCGGCAAATTAAGGGCAAAAATTGATCAAATTCGATTCTCAAAACCCACGGGTTCGAGGTGTGATTCAAAATCAATTACGAACCAAAATTCAATCCTTTGAACGCTTAAGTTAAAGGTGCGATGTTGAAGGTTCAAGAAATTCAATCCTCTAAACCTACGGGTTCGAGGTGCGATGTGAATACTAACTATGGACACAAAATTCAACCCTTTGAACGTACAAGTTAAAGGTGCGATGTAGAAAGTTCCAATTGCTTAGTGTTTTTTCGGACTTCCGAGTTCGAGGAGAAATATTAAAGATTAATAAAAGAAACTCTCAAATTCAAACCTTAGGTAAGAGGTACGAGATGAATTTATTCATTTGTAAGTTCCAACCTGCAAAAGCAAGATTAAAAGTCTAAAAGAAGAAGTAGCAGAAGAACAAATAGAAATGGAGAATTGGAAATTTCATTAATCAAAATGGGCAGAGCCAAGGCTTGTATACCTTGTAGCCCAGCCCAAAGGCTTACAAAAAAAAAGGGGAAAAAAAAACTAACTAAAGAGAAGACTCAGCCGCTCCCGAGGTGAGAAGATAGCTCGCCTTGAGAACCTAGAAGGTTGACCTTCTGAGATTCGTTCTGCTGGGAAGGGACTCCCTCTTGGGTGGTGCCGACCTCAGTAGGTTCCTGACTTGGGACCTCGTCTTCCTCCAGGTCGGAGTAGTCAGAGTCCAGATCTCTGACATATTTGTCCACCAGGGATGTAGGACTTGGGGTGCCATTAGGCCCAGAAGCCCATTTCTCAGCGTACCTCTTCTTCAGATCGCCGAGGTCGACTTGGAGGTGTGGCATGTCAGCAGCAATCCCCTTCATCAGGAATTTGAAGCCTGCGTCGCTGAAGTCCTTGGCAAACCCGTCAAAATCTGGGTGTTGCCTGAAGGCTGCTTCAAGAAGAGTTCCATTAGAAAGGCGCTCATTCTCCGCCTTTAACTCGGCAGTAAGACGCCCAATTGTAGCGTCTTTCCCTTCGAAGGCCTGGAGCAGGTCGTCCTTCTCTTTAAGGAGTTGGAACTTCTCCTTCTCCAGCCCCTTAGTGATAGCGTGGGCAGCTCGGAGGTGGGCCTTGTGCCTTTCATCCTCCCTCTTCAGCAGCTCGGCTTTAGCTTCAACCTTAGCCCTCAGTATGTCCACCTCGCTCCGAGCCTTCAGCAGCTCGCCCTTGAGCGTAGTGGCAGCCTCCAAGGCAGCAGATGAATTCTCCCTCTCCTTCGCTGCCAAGGCCTCCCTTCCATCCAGCTCGGCCTTGATCATGACTGCTGAATGGATGGAGGCAGTGAACGCCTGTAAGACATAGAAGGCGAGCACATGTTAGACCAAATCAAGCTATAAGACGACAAAATAAGTGCTAAAGAGTAGGTCTTACCTCGACGGCGTGGTCAATAGTCCGCTGCAGCACGGACCCTGGGTCGCTCACAAACTTGGAGGCTCTCCTAAAACAGCGATCCAAGCAGGCAGCCGAGATGCGTGACACCTGGTCTTTCACCCCGGAGCTCGACGGTTCCATTCTGAACCGCATCTTCACGTCGGATGTGCCCCCCATCCGAGCTTCAGGGTCGTCTACGAGGTCGGCGTGGCTTGAAGGCAGGGGGCCACGAGGTCCAACCTCCAAGGAGGAGGTAGTCTTCTTCTTCTTCTTCCTCCTCTTCAGAGGAGAGCCCTCTCTCACCTCACGAAGAGGTGACACGTCCAGGGCCTCGGACTCGCTCATCGAGCGCTTCTCCCTGGAGCGCTCCCCGGTAGAATCCAACTCAATCACCAGAGTTGGAGCTGCAGAAGATGGACCCGCCTGGTCCTGAGCTGCATTCTGATCAACAGTAGGAGTAACTGGGTCAGAGTTTTAGACTGTCTTAAGGGCGTGAGAACGACCCTTAGACTTACGTTTCACGCTGCTCGTGAATCCACACACCATGGCTGCAATACGGATAAGATGAAATGTTAGAAGTAAAAACTTGAAACTAAAATTGAGATTGAGATCGAACACGACTTACCGAGCTCGGAGTTTGGCCTCGAAGCTTCAATTGGACGAACTAAAGGATTATAGTCCAATAGCCCTGATTCTAACAGCAGCTTGTCGGTGACCAAGGTCCCGATCTTCCGGCCCCTTGGGAAGTTGTCCTTGTAGAATTTGAGGGTGTCAAAAGTGGCTTAATCGAGCTCGAGAATCGGCTTGATTGATACTGCACAAAGTAAACAAAAGGTCCGAGTTAGATGTGAATATCAAGAAGCTGAAAGAAAAAAGAAAACAAGAAAGACTTCATACCTAGGTTCCAAACCTAGCAGGCACGTCAAAGAAGGGACGACCTGACTCATCCTTTGCCAGCCACTCTCCCGAGGCAAAGAACCACTTTCCTACCCATCCCTTGATGGAGGTCGGCCCCTTAACTATGCCACATGCGCCTTTCCTCGCACACATATAGTACCGACCTGGTTTTTTGGCTATCCTCTTAGCCTCAAAACACCCAAGGAGCTGGTCAACACTTAGCAGCTCGGCCTCCTCCTCATCCCGAGCTCGCAACCAAAAAAGAATGGCTAAAGCAAAATGACACCCCACCCATTGGGGACCACTTGAGCAGGAGCCAGTCCAGTTCGGTTTAAGAACTCCTGAGCAAAGGGATGAAGAGGAAGTCTGAGGCCGTACTCAAACATTTTCAAATAAAAAGTGATCCATCCCTCTGGAGGATTGTCAGCTCTTTCCCCTTCCTCCGGAATCCTAAGGAGGATGTCATTCGGAATGTTAAACCCCCTACGAAGGGGTCCAAGATAATGCTCGGGCATCCTAGAAGGGTACTCCAGACCCTGGCCCGAGGTGGAGGTATCACTGTCCTCTCCGTCATCTGAGAACCTAAAGTTCTCTATTTCTTCAAGCTCGGACTCTAACCTACGAGCTAAGACCTCCCCAAAGTCACTTGGTTTGGGGGGCGAACTACTTATTGTCCGACCTAAACTACCCAGACTATCGCTACTGGAGGGGGAAGAAAAGAAAACTACCATGTCTGAAAGAAGAGTAAAAGCAAGGAAAAGCGACTGACCTACAGAATGGGTTCGAGCTGCTTTCAGGTCGAACTCCAGAAATTCAGGAAACGTAAAGTTTGACCTGAAGTTTCGGGACTATTTATAGCTGATCGAAAAAACCCCGCACCGTACACGTGTAAACAACGAGCGGCTAAGATCTTCTCGGGATACGCAACGGCGAAACGCTTAAGTGCTCCGACAACCTGGCAGGTCGAAACGTCTTCCGCAACGATCATATTCCCTTTACAAATAAAAAGTCTCCACGTGTCCAAAAATAAATTCGAATGAACTTCTCTGCCAGGTCGAGATCGAACCTGACAGAGAGGGGGCCAATGTTTGGGGGGTAAAGATACCCAAGATACGTGGAGGATCCTTATTCGTGTTTGAAGATATTAGATAAAAAGGATTGCTTAGGTCAACCTCGGCCCCGCCGAGGTGACCGGGTTTGCCCCTTAAAAGATGAAGTATGGGCACCAAAGTTCGACCTGACTGGGGTCCGACCTGCTCGGAACCCGACAGGTCCGACATGAGAAAAGACATGTAACCGCCGGTCGTGAGTGCTGTCGGATCCGTCACCTATAAATAGAGGGCTTCATTTCATGCTCAGGTATCGAATCTCACCTCGAACTAAATAAGGAGTCCGATCTATACTGACTTGAGCGTCGGAGTGCTTACCCTCTTGTGCAGGTCCACTCTAGTATTCAGGTCGGAACCGGAGACCGGGTTCGAGCTCGATTCGTGAAGAACCGTTGTGCAAGTTCCTGCATAAACATTGGTTATCTTGTAGAACCATTCTGCAATAACTAGTTATGACGTGGGGAGTTCTCCCCACTCCCCTGCAATTAAGTAGGGGTGTGTTAATATTAATATTAATAATTAATAATTAATATATATATAATAATTAATATATATATAATTAATAATTAATCATATTAATTAATAAATGTTAATTAATTATTAATCTAATTAATAATAAATTAATAGAAACCAAATAATTAACACTTAATTATTTATCACATAAATAGAATCATATTCAATAGCATTTCTCTCGTATAACTTATAGTTGTAATGTACATCTTATGCACATTATTTTTAACCTATAGTTTTAATATAAACCTTATTCATATTAATTTTATTTGAATCGCATTCAAATAATTTCTCTCATAATATATAGTTTCAATTAGAATTAACTATATATTATAATGTATCACTATACATATAATCCATTGAGCAATTTGAACATTTCAAATTTTCCAAAAACTTGATCTTCGTTTTACCTGTTATAAGCTAGCAAGGGAACCTAATGGACTTGCAGATCAGAAGCTCCAACGATAGGAGATTAATCGGTCAAACTCATTGACCGAGTTAATCAACATTCGTTAACTACGTGTCACTCCACTAAAGACCCGCAGCTGCACTCTTCTCACTGCAGAATGTTTTCGTGTCCATGGATATACGACCATTAATGACAAGTCAATCCTTCACGAGTGCTCGTAACTCAAGCTGGGTCAAATTACCGTTTTACCCCTGAGTTACATCTTGCTTCTTAAAAACCACTACTCCTCTAATGAACAACCAGATTATGGTCCAACCAATAACTGGAAGTCTCTATCGGGCCAGTGAGAAGGTGGGGCCTCTTGTTCAAGTCCTAGAGTCAGTAATTAAGAGAACACTCATCTACTCCCCTAAAGTCGGGGAGAAGTGAATTCCATCTTTGTGAAGTTATGTTCCCAGCTCCCCACTCGGTTTCGTTCTCAAAATGATAGGAATATTGAGTCAGCAACACGGGCCACTCTCACCCAGACAGATCAAAGGACGAGCTCTCATGGGCAGGAGTCCATAACTTACTCAGGATTGAGAGTGAGTTGCCTGGTCATCCTATGAAATAGCAATTTGATAGTCAACGGCGTTACATCTAAAGATTGGCTATTTCGCGGTCCGGTCTTATACAAACTCATTGTATACGATACCCCCACTCCCATGTCTCTACACGACGACCTGTATCGAGTCGTCTGTAACATTTACAGAGTGGGCCGTATCCATAGTGTTGCAAGGATAAGGTACCCAACCTTATCTATATACTATAGACTATTTAGGTTATTCATGAAACGTTATCCGCTTGTATATCAAGGGTATATCAAATATATACCTAGTATATCAAATATATACCCAATATATATACTGTCCTGGTTACATGATAATAACCTTGGATGTTTAGTTTATTAGATTTTCGACAATGCAATGCAACAAATTCAACAACAAATTTATTGAATAAAACTTTATTGAATATACATTTGTTTTACATAAATACAAACTACGAGTTTAGGGCAACACACCCAACAAACTCCCACTTGAACTAAACTCGAGTGGGATGTACATTATCATAAAGCAAAGGAAAAATACAATAAACTAGGGCATACATTATACCAATTACATTTCTCCCACTTGCCCTAGACTAATCTTACAAAGCTCGTAGACCTAGACTTTCTAGATGGCCCTCAAACACTTTAGCCGTAAGTGCCTTCGTAAAAGGATCAGCAATGTTGTACTCCGAAGCACTCTTTGTGACGATCACATCTCCTCGTTGCACTATCTCCCGTATAAAGTGGTACTTCCTTTCAATGTGTTTACCTCTCTTGTGGCTTCGAGGTTCTTTAGAATTTGCCACAGCACCACTGTTATCACAATAAAGTGTGATGGGCAAGTTCATGTTTGGAACGACTTCCAAATCTATTAAGAACTTTCTCAGCCAAACCGCCTCTTTTCCTGCTTCAAAAGCTACAACGTACTCAGCTTCCATGGTGGAGTCTGCAATGCATCCTTGTTTGATGATTTGCCAAACTACTGCTCCTCTGTTAAGAGTGAATATTGACCCCGACGTGGATTTCCTTGAATCATTGTCTGTTTGGAAGTCAGAGTCAGCGTATCCTGTAAGGATCAAATCCTTAGAGCCATACACGAGCTTGTAGTCCCTCGTTCTCCTAAGATACTTGAGGATTCCCTTAACAGCAGTCCAACGATCATATCCTGGGTTGGATTGGTACCTACTGACCATCCCTACTGCATAACAAATGTTAGACCTAGTGCACATCATAGCGTGTATCAAGCTGTCCACTGCTGAAGCTTAGGGTATACGTCTCATATCCTCAACCTCTTGAGGTGTCTCAGGACATTGTTCTTTAGATAGATGAATTCCATGCCTGAAGGGTAATAAGCCTTTCTTGGAATTCCTCATCGAATATCAAATAAGCATCTTATCGATATAAGTTGCTTGAGACAGGGCTAACGTTTTGTTCTTACGATCCCTTAGCATTTGGATGTCAAGAACATATTGAGCTTCTCCCAAATCCTTCATTTGGAACTCAATCGCTAGCCACTTCTTTATGTCAGTCAGGTATCCTACATTATTCCCAATGAGTAGGATATCATCCACATACAACACTAAGAAGGCTATAGTGTTGTTGACGATCTTCTTGTATACATAAGCTCATCAACGTTTTGGTCAAAACCATAAGATTTAATCGCAGTATCAAAACTTATGTTCCAAGATCGAGATGCTTGTTTCAGTCCATATATGGACCGTTTAAGCTTGCAAACCTTTTGCTCTTGACCTTGTGCTATGAACTCTTCGGGTTGAGATATATAAATACTTTCTTCAAGATTGCCATTTAGAAAAGCAGTCTTGATGTCCATTTGCCATATCTCATAGTCATAATATGTGGCAATGGACAAAAGTATTCTGATGGACTTAAGCATAGCTACATGGGAGAAGGTTTCTTCATAGTCCACCCATTCCCTTTGTGTGTAGCCTTTTGCCACAAGTCTCGCCTTATAGGTTTGTACCTTTCCTTCGGCGTCTCGTTTTCACTTATAGATCCATTTGCACCCTATGGGTTTTACCTCGTCAGGTTGATCTACAAGTTCCCAAATAGAATTGAAGTACATCGACTCCATTTCCAGGTTTATTGCTTTGACCCATTTGTCCTTGTCAGTATCTTCCATTGCGTTTTTGTAGGTCAATGGATCCTCGACGCCGTCATCAGGTATGACAACTTGGGTTTCGGTTAAACCCACGTAGCGGTCAGGTTGTGACACAATCCTCCCACTATGTCAAGACACCCTCAATACTCGAGGTGGATGTGACTAACGTGATGTACTGGCTTCATCAACAACTCTTGTTGTAGTGCCAGTTTGATCAATAACTCTTGTTGACGTGTTTGTAGCCTCTTCGGAAATCTCGTTGATCACTACCTTACTCCGTGGTTTATGATCTTGAACGTGGTCTTCTTCCAAGAAAGTGGCATTTGTCGATACAAACACTCTGTTTTCTGAAGGATAAAAAAATAGACCACCTCTCGTCTCTTTAGGGTAACCTACGAATAGGCATACTTTTGAACGAGGTACCAGTTTCGTTGGGTTAGTCATGAGCACGTGTGCCGTGCATCCCCAAATGCAGAAGTGACGTAAACTAGCTTTACGACCCTTCCATAGCTCAAAGGGTGTTTCAGAAACACTCTTTGATGGAACTACGTTCAAAATGTAAACCGCAGACTCCACTGCGTAACCCTAATACGAGTTAGGCAACTCAGCATAGCTCAACATTGATCGAACCATGTCCAACATGGTTCTGTTTCTCCTTTCTGATACACTGTTTGTTGAGGTGTACCAGGGGCTGAGAGTTGGGACGTGATTCCATGTTCTATCATATAGTCCTGGAATCTCAAGTCTATATACTCTCCACCCCGATAAGATCGAAGTGTTTTAGTGGTTTTACCTAATTGATTTTCAACTTCAGTCTCGTACTCCTTGAACTTTTCAAGGACTTCAGACTTATGTTGCATTAGGTATAAATAATCATACCTTGAATAATCATCTATAAAAGAGATGAAGTATTCATACCCTCCTCGAGCTTTAACATTCATCAGACCACAAAGGTCTGAATGTATAAGTTCTAAGGGTTTGGCTCTATAACCTTTTCCAGTAAAAGGTCTTTTAGTCATCTTGCCTTCAAAACAAAACTCACATGGTGGTAAAGAATCGTCTTCTAACTCACTTAGAATGCCATTCTTAACCAACCTCCCAATCCTATTGAGATTAATGTGACCTAATCGTAAGTGCCAAAGATAGGTATTTTCTTTGTGAGAAACTTTTTACCTTTTAATTTGAGTTTTAGCATTTTTAAACAACTCGGTATTTAAAACTGCTTTATTTATGGTTGGTCTTAGCACATACAAGTTGTTTTCAAGCAAAGCAGAACAAATATTGACACTATTTCTTGAAATGAACGCTTCATTTAAACTAAAAGAAATGGAATATAAATGTTCTAACAAACAAGAAATTGAAATTAAGTTCATTTGAATTTTAGGAACTACGTACACATTATCTAATAATATATACATATTCTTGTTTGTAAACAACTCGAGCTCCCCTACCGCCACAACTGAGACGACCTGTCCCGTTCCGACCTTGAGAGTCATCTCTTCAGCGTCAAGCTGCTTTTTGGAACTAATTCCCTGAACTGAATAACAAACGTGATTAGTGGCTCCTGAATCCAGTATCCAGGCGGATGCGCTTTACCTTTGTTGGCTTTCTTCTTTTCGGCCAAGTATTTTGGGCAGTTGCGCTTCCAATGCCCGTCCATATTGCAGTGGAAACACTTTTCTTTCTATACAACCTTGGCATTGCCTTTCGTGGCAGCAGCAACAACGGAGTCAAGTTTAGACCCCTTACTAGCAGCCTTCTTCTTCTTGAAAGTCTTAGTTCCAGAAGAAGAGGGCGCAAACTTGGTTCTAGAGGACGAACCTCGGTTGAACTTCTTTGAGGTGGCAACATTTGCCTCCCCTTCTTGTCTTTTACTTTTCATAAGAGACTGGTAGGTCTGCAGCTCGTTTAAGAGCGTGGTAAGAGTGTACTCCAGCTTATTCATAACCGCATTGCTGTGGAATGGTAGGAAACTCTTCGGAAGAGATTCCAGAATGAAGTTGACCTGACTCTACTCATCTATGATAGCCCCGTTCGACTCTGCCACGTTGAAGTGGACCATCAGGTTGAGAACGTGTTCTATCACTGAGGAGACTTCCTTCATGCGGGATTTATAAATGAACTTAAGGGCTTCGTGTCGAGCCTGTGAGGACGGTTGTCCAAACATGCTTTGCAACAAGTCCATGATTTCCTTAGCGGTGACCGTGTCCTCGTGCTTCTTAGCAAGCACATTAGATATGCTCGCCAAGATGTAGACCTTAACCTTGTCATTGGCCTTGATCCATCTATCATAGACGTTGCGCACCGCCATAGTGGCGTTAGGCGCAGGAGCTTGAGGACAATCCTCTCGCAAGACGAACCTAAAATCATCTATCACAAGAATAGTGTTTAGATTCGATTTCCATTCTTTGTAATCCTCGCCGTTAAGTTTTTGCACGGCTAGGAGTGCAATAATAGAAGTGGACATGCTGAAATTAAAAACAAATATATATTAGTTTCATGCATTAGCCTTTAAACCCAATCAAATTTTAGCAAAAGTAATTAAGCACCCTAACAAAATTGTTTTGCAACGACGCTTCAGTGATTTAGAGCAACAGCCACCGTACGACAGACAGGTACTCCTTTTAGATGTTCTCAACTAAATTTTATACCAGAATAACTCTGATTCCTATAAACTTTAGTCATCATTTATTTGGTCAGGAAATTGTTAACTAACTTAACAACTCCTCGTAAGTGTGACCCACCATTTTCAGACCTTAGAGGTCCTTCCCAATAATCCCGCTGTAGGGAAGGAAAATATTGGAACGAAACCTAAGAGACCCTTATCCATTTCTAAAGTTTGCCTTGGTTTTGATTCCATACAATGAACTCTTCGTAGGGATGGTCGCTTCAGGACGACACACGGGTCATGTATGAAACCTCACGGTGCAAACCAATGGCGGAGACCGCTGGATGTGTTGTCACACGTCCTTCTCCCGCTTACGATGAATACTATCTCCATTCAGTACCTTGATATTGAACCATGCAAACACCTTCCGTAGGGAGGCCGAGCATGGAACTCACAGTGTGAATATAAAGGAGAACGTGAGAGAGAGAAAAAAGTATGTTATATATACTTTGTATATCAAATATATACACAGTATATTACATATTATCTTTTGCTCCCACTTAGTATTCTAAGACTAGGGTATATTACTTAGATAAATTCCGGCTAAGTGAAATTAACTAAGTGAATTTTTAGTCGGCCCAATATAACTATTATATTGGTAGTTGTACATTAATGTTTTAGTTTATTAAACGATTTAATAAACTAAAGACATTATTGCATGCATATTGTAACGCCCCGCGTTACTCAGGTTAGTTACCCTCGAGTCTCCGGGCCTCTTTTCTTAGAAATTTCTTTTTAGTTAATTTCATTGTTCATTTCATTTTATTTTGAGCTGCTGTGGTAATTGCTATGAGTGTTGAGATGTACTTACGTATCTAATTATTGGGTAACGAGGGGATGGTTTTTCTCTATAATTGTTCTGGTCTGTTGGGCCCAAATTAAGTATCTAAGTAAGTGGACCTCCCTTATTTTAAAACAAGAGGGAGAAAGAAAAGAACCTAGCCCAAGTGGGTCCCTTCTTGTAAAAACAAAAGGAGAAAACCCTAGCCCCCAAAAAGACCCCTCTCATTCGTGAACCCCTCATTTTCCACCGTTTTAGTTTTCGTTTCCCTCCTTCTACAGGCGCCTCAACCCTTCCCGATACACGCCGACCACCGGCGGTTTGACAACAGCGGCAGCAGGCGGCGTGGCGGGCAACGGCGGCGGCGACTTCGGCAGCGGCGGCGTGCGGTGTCGGGCAGCAGCAGTTCGCGAACGTCGGGCGTCGGGCAGCAGCAGTTCTCGGACGTTGGGCAGCAGCGGTGCGCGGGCGTCGGCGGCAGCGGTGCGCGGGTGTCGGGCGGCGGCGGTGGTGCGCGACGTCGGACAGCAGCGGTGGTGCGTGGATTCCTGTAGCAGCGGGTCGTGGCGCGGGTCCTTGCTGTACACAGCGTTGTGGGCATCGTTTTGGTGAATTTTTACTGTTAAAATAGTCCAGACAGCAGCAGTTTCCGATCCCGGCACCTACCCACAACCATTAGAGGCTCGATTTACGCAACCCACCATTATTCGAGTTAGGCCTGAGTTACCCGCACCTAGACGAAGTCGATTTTTGCGGTAATGGACATTGCAAGATCTTTTAGAATGAATTTAGACGGCTGGAAATTTTGTATTAATTATTTCGTTGTCTATTGTTGTTTAGGTGGTGAGTTGACGCGAGATATAGGAGCATAGCAGTGAGTAAGTAGCACCAGGGGGCGAGTGCGTGTGTTATTTAGTGTTAACGGAATGATTTTTGGTGCTGATTTTTAATTAGTTGAATGGTTTTGGTGCTGATTTTTAATTAGAATAATTTATTTTGTGCATTAGAAAATTGTTAGCCGTGGTTTGTGAACTCTTAGTGGTTATCGTTGCGTTACGTGTTGTTGTTTCATTGCTAGACATTATGAGCATGCATGAATTCTTGTTGTTGGTTGTGGTTGGTCAGTTCTGATTATTGTAGTTGGAAGTAGCTAACCCATGACGTTTGTAAACATGTCGGAGACGAAATGCATGTGTTGATAGCCTGTTATATAGTTTTATATTATTTTGTTGGAAGCTACTGAGTTAGTGTATTGTTTGGTACGAAGAAAAGCATGCTGGTAAAATTGAGCTGTGAATTGAAATGTGGAAGACTTACTTATAGGTTGTCTTTGGAAGATTAGTGGGAATGGTCACGAGCGATGGGTCGGGTTAGTGGTTCGTTAACCTGTGGGGTGTCTGGATTGAAAATGCATACTAGTCACATGGTTATTCAAAGCTTTGAGTGGGTGCCTTGGGAATAAATGGCAAGGCCGAACATCAGGTTTCTATGGAGAAGTATTGGGGTCTTGGGAATAAATGTCAAGAACCAATACGCCGGGTAGTCATCGGTACCTTGGGAATAAATGTCAAGGACTGGTGCACAGTTTTTAGACCTTGGGAATAAATGGCAAGGTCGAACTTCAAGTTTCTGTAGAGAAGTATTGGGGCCTTGGGAATAAATGTCAAGGGACAAAATGACTCAAGGAGTTAGACTCGGAGGACTAACGTGAAGGGGTGCTTAAGAGTAACAGTTCTAGACCTTGGGGATAAATGGCAAGGTCGAACACCAAACGTCGTAGAGGGAGGTCGGTATCTTGGGAATAAATGTCAAGAGCCGTTACGCCTCGAAAAGTTAGACTTGGAGTACTAACATAGGGTGGGAGTGAGTGTTAGTTCAAGTATGGAGAAAGGCTAGTGGGTCGTGTGGTTGGAGTCCCGGAAGTCTAGGCGTTGGGTTGCTTGTATGGAATTGTTAATCTATTATTATTATCCAATGCTGCCTATCTGTTTGTTCTGCGATTGTTTCTTTTGATGTGGTTGTGATTACGAGCGTGTTGTGGTGTTTAGTTAGGGTGGGCTACTTACGGAGTATTTATGTACTCACCCCCCCACCCCTCTACCTTATTTGTTTCAGGTGCGAACCGGGCCGACCGTGGTGATGACGTACAGGAGGTCTGACTGAGGCGGGATCACTAGTTGCGTCGGTTAGGCTAGGGAATAATGTCGGGCAATGTAGACATCGCTTAAATCTTACTGCTATGAAATAAAAAGGGGAATTAGACATTGGGTTAACTCAAAGGACACTTTCTCTTATTGCTTTATGGATATTTTCTTTTACTATTTGAATTACTGATGTATTTGGGATTTCAAGACAAAACGATTATTTTTCTTGATTGGATTCCTGACCACTGAGGCGGGTATTATCTCCTGGATATTCCATTTTGTGTACCACTATTCTGCATGTTGCATTAGGAGAACAATACATTTTTGTTACCTTAAATGGGAAGGTTCAGTAAGCATTATAGGGTATTTACTTTGTTAAACGTGTCAGAAATTTGGGTCTTTACACATATAAAATATTGACTAATTCAACCCCCAAGTCGGTTCCCAGGTAGAGGTGTTCCCTTACGGTCAGCTTAAATACCTTAACCTAGACAGAACCTTCCTTAGACAAGGTTCCCTTATAAGCAATATTTTATATTTAGTCTTTTATCATCTCATTTTAAACCTAGTTAAAACAAAATAAAAGACTACCCCTAATCATATTAGAAGATATAACCTAAGGTCTGATTAATTTTAAACCCCTTTAAAATTAATTAACTTAGATCCTATGTTTGCATGCAATTTTTTATTATAGATTTTAATTTCTATCTACCAAATTTTATAACTCTTAAAAAATTTAAGAAATTGAAACTATAATCATGCATTGCAAGCATACATTAATATAACAATTATATTAATTAAAGTAATGTCATGCTCAATGCATCTTTATTTTCATCTAATTAATACAAAACTTATATTAATCATGAAAATAAAACATGCATTCATACATTATAACATTTATAACTATATGATGCATGATCATACATACATACTACATATCAAACATACATATTATGCATGTAGCCTATGGTGGGATTTTAAAACTATATGACATACAATATGCAATATGCTTTTAATTAAAATACACATTCATAATGCATAAAATAATTAAATGGCAAAGTTGGACTGGTTTTTGGCACACTAATTAAGAAAGCAAAATACTACAAAAAAAAAAAAGAAAACAACCGCAACCGCCCTCGAACTGCGAACCGGAGCCACGATAATGCATAAAATAATTAAATAGCAAAGTTGAACTGGTTTTTGGCTGTAACAACCCGTATTTTCCAATACGGTCATTCTGACAAAATGCGGAAGCGTAAACAACTAAACACTAAATTAACGGAAAGACTTCTTTATTTAATACGATACTATGACAAAAGATAAGGACAAGTCCTACTTTGACACAAAAAAAAAACCTTTAAAACTCGGTAAAAACATATAATTTTTCATGTAAAAATCATAACAACAAACTATAATTTATAGGATACAAATAGGTAAACTTTTTATGCAAAAAGAGTCTCAAAATAGCTCAAAAACAATCTCATAAACAAAAAGATTCAAACCAAAAATTCTGGAAAATTTTTAGGGCAAAAGTCGTTAAAATCTTTTATTCTAAAAAACAAAGACCTCAAAACTTTTCCCAATAAACTGAATTAAAGAACTACAAATCAAAGAAAAATAAAACTAAAACAATGTGGAAGAAAATCTTACCGATCTTTGAGAGAAAATACCAAAACTCTTCTTCTTTTGTTTTCTTTTTCTCTTTGAGAGAAAACTAGGTCTAACAGTTTAAGAAAATAAAACTTTTTAAGGGCTTTAATAACAAACCCTAATGAATCCTTATTTAAAAAGGATAATAAAAAGATAAAGATTTAATAAAACTCTTTTTTTTTCAAATTCTAAGAACAAATTATCTTTTAAAAATAATTTTTAAATCAAAAATTTATTTTTTTTTAGAAAATAAAGAAAACAACTAAATAAAAATAATAATTTAAATATATATATTTATATATATATATATATTTCGGTTGTTACATTGGCACCATAAGAAAGCAAAATAATACAAAAAATAAGAAAACGACCGCAACCGCCCTCAAACCACGAACCGGAGCCACGAAAACATGTCGAAAAACACCTGGGACAGCGCCTCTGCGCCTAAGGGCAGCGCCATGGCGTTGCTGTAGCAGAAAGCCGCAGTAGCAGCGCCGGGACACTAAGCATGGTGCCATGGCGCTGCACAGCGTCGTGGCGCTGTGTGTTGTCCCTACAACGCCATGGAGCTGCTGCATAGCGCCATGGCGCTTCTGCACGACCTGCTTCGTCTTCTTCACTATTTTTTGCAACTTTTTGCCCAATCCGACACCACGAACAACTTTCGAGCGATCCGGACTTACAAGCTCGATACAGAAACTCAATGCCCAAAACACCGGGCCCTTACATGATCAAATCAAGACTTAAATTGTAATCTACATGCCAAAAACCGTCAATTTTCCAACCTGCAGACCCATATTTTGAAAATATGAAAACACCCACCAAGAACACCGATTTTACTCCCAAAAAATCAGAACATCAACCTGGCTCTAATACAAATTGATGAGATGTGAATCCCGGAGCGGAAGCGGATCTTTGTTCATCAATTTTTAGAAACAAAATCAAAAGTGCAAAGATGTGAAATACAGGGGAAAATGTTTTCCCTTACCTTTGAAGAACTCTTCTTCAACGATTCAATCTCCCGAACACCACCAAATGATCTTCTGTGCTATCCTCTAGGTACAAGATCGTTGCTTGCGGGAGCGTTTGTTTTGAACAAGAGGGATTGAGAGAGTGTGTTCTGCACGAGGGTTTCTTCGTTGGGGAATGGTTAGCTTACAGAACCATCCTACAATAACTACCTATGATGTGGGGAGTTCTCCCCACTCCCCTAGAATTAAGCATGGGTGTGTTAATATTAATAATTAATAATTAATATATATATAATAATTAATAGATATATATATAATTAATTAATCATATTAATTAATAAATATTAATTAATTATTAATCAAATTAATAACCAATTAATATATATAATATAAACCAAATAATTAACACTTAATTATTTTCCTTTCGAATTGGACCAACTATACGATTGGATTCAAGTGGTTAGAGGATCGAGTAGTCTATACGCTTGGGTTGTCGCATATAATTGTCCCTTTCTCATCTCTTTTCCCCACCCATCTTTAAAGATATTGGATATGGAGAAGGAGAAGAGATTATAGTGGGACGGGTGAGGAAAGAGAGGTAAGAGCTAGAGAGGCGATGGGGATGGGGTTGATGGGGGGAGGGAGCATCGGAGTTTGGTGGAAGGGGAAGGGGTAGGTGGAGAGGTGAGAGTTTTTTTTTTATTAGAAAATTTCATCATAAGCTCTTTTATCATAAAATATATCATATTATTTTTATGTAGATTGACTAAGGGTTAAAGTATTAAAATAAAGTATTTCCTAAAACTTAAAATGAAAGCGTAAGATTTTGGAACTTAGAGACTAAATAGATATATTACCCAAACTTTAGGGAAAAAAAAAGTAACTTACCTAATATTTTATCATGGATAGATTTGCAATTATTTAGATTAAATCTTGTATTATTCTATGAAACTTAGTAAAGGTTATGTTTCTTTGAGTTAGCATTCCTATAAAATAACACACCCTATCATTAGCTACTATTTCATCCATGATGGTTTTTTAAATTCGTTTTATGTTGATGCATTAATATTTAATTAAATTTTATAATTTTCCACTCCGAAGTTTATTTTTATATACATTTTTGAGATTAGATTACACTTCAGATTTTGAGTCTTCACTTTTGTGTTTATATGGTGTTTAATTTTTTCAAAACTTATTATCACCCTTTGAATCATGCAAACAAAAATTTGGTTCATAGCATTCGATATGCTTTTAGAGCTATTAACATGAATTATATTATAAATCATATTTATAGTTGCTCATTACTCCTTTAGTTTGAAATCTTTTGAATCTTGTAACATGCTCTATTTGTGTAGACATTCTAACAACCCTATTATGAAAAACACAACAATATTGATAGTTATACTCTTACTACTTTTTTTTTACTTTCTCTCGTTTCCCATCAAGCCTATAAGTAATGGTTCTTCTTTTGTTCTTTAATTTTACAACACGTTATTAGCACAACTATCTGCCTTTTTCTTTTTTCCTTAGCTAAAGGTAGCATTTCATTTTTGTAATTTGCGATGATTGTGTTTTGTATGTTTTATATATACAACGTATGTGGATGGTATAGCTCATATATACACTGTGTATACCCTAAACGTTGATTGTTTCTATTCTATTCATGAACAACATGCTATTTGTTATTTTATTCGTTATGATTAATAAGTTATATGGTATTTTGCATATAATGGTTTATATGTTTTTTTCCATTATTTTTGTTCTACGTATTGTCCATGTTTTACTATTTTGTATATAATATATATATATATATATATACCTTACAAATTTGACATATCGGTTACATATATATATAACATGTGATCACATGATATATGCTTTTTATACACATTACAACATTATAATTTACATTATAATTTTTTTAGAATGCATGTTTGGAACATTTTAAATTTCTAATATATATAGATTTCTTTGTGATAGTTTACTGTAACAAATCTTACAAAATCAGAGGAAATAACTTTTGATAACAATGACAAATAGTTATGGGTGTTGATGCTTAAATTTATTTGGATGTCATGAATCTTGGACATGCGGTCAGAGAAGAAAAATAAGATCATTATGATATTCCTTTGTGATCATCTTCACGAGGGATTAAAAATTGACTATCTTACTATTAAGAGATCCCTATATCCTATGATAACCTTTGAAAGAAATGTGTGATCGTTATTCTTTCTAAACCTCGTTATGATTGGATGGTGGTCGTCCTAATAATTAAAGTTTCAAGATCAAAAAATAAATGCTTCTAATGTGATATGAACGAGAATTGGGTTCGTGCTTGTCGTACGCTCAAACACTTGGTTGACCTCTATCAAGCTTCATGGAAAGAAAAGAAGAATATGTGGAAGCAAACTTTGCATACCAAGATGGTGATGTGCTCTAAATGAATAAGAAATATACAGCAAAGGGAATCAATGATTCTTATTTCTCGATCATTTCAACATGACACATTTTGATATTGCAAATTTGTTTGAATCTTCTAAACAGAAGATTGACACCATTGAATGAGTAGCACATACTTCTTTAATTATGAAACTGTCTAAAATTAATATGGTTCAATGTTCTAACATATTTCTTTCTTTATTTTTGAGTTATGCTTGAATTTTGTTGGAAAGGGTAGGGTCAAAAATGGAACAGTCAAGAAAAATGTCGTTGTTGTGTCGTGAATGGAACTACTGCCTTGAAAGCAAAATTGGCACGACCTCAATTCTAAATCATTGTGTAGCTAGAATGCTCCCCACAGTTAACATAACCTCTGACTCGATGTGCACTTGTCAGAACAGAGTGGAATCAAATTCTTGCTAAAAAATCCTTCAAAAGTACAAACGAGAAAATAGAGAAGAAGGAGAGGAAACAAGGAATGAGATAATGAAATGTGGTAGGGAAGTATTGTATTTATACTAAAGGAGTGGCTACGAGCAGAAATTATTTTCCAAAAAAAAAAATCAAAACTTAAAGAAAATCAAAACCTACCACGTGTCATTGACAGGCCACCATTCCTCTACGAACGCTACACGTCACTTGACTGCATTAGGCAGTGTACTTCCATCCATGTACACTTGACTAATTTCAAATCCCTCCGAGTGCACCACGTAGTTTTGATAGATTCTAAAAATCATAAAAAATAATTTGCAAAATACATTTGTTCTAAAAAGATAGGCCCAGCCCGTGCTTGAGTCGGACACGACGTCAATAGCGTGCGTGTGGGCCATGGTTTGGACTTACACCAAACCATGTTTATAAGCCCACTACAATGCTACTACTTGTAAAACCTTTCGCGAAGGGTTAATCTTCCCATGCAAGAAAAAATGAGTTCAAATTACATTGTCATGCCTAACAACCCCCACAAATGACAAAAAGTAAAACAAAGAGAGAAGGTGATGGATTTTTTAGCAAAGGAGAGTAAACTTAAGCATTAATATTTTCGATTTGAATTAATGCATAATGAAGTTGGGCAGCAACCTTATGAATTTCCAGTCTAGTTATGGTTAAGACCCTCGACAACACATTTAAATCTTTTGATTTTGATTCCACAATAGTCATCAGGTGTCATTTATGATCACGTAAATAAAAACCTTGGGTCAACGTGAAAGCTCTAGAAAGAGACTCCTAAACTCTTTCATAGAAGGCGGTTTCACCTTCACAGTCACGTTGTTGCTTCATCAAGTCTATCATAGATAAACCACTCAAAACTGAGCTATTAAGACTTTGAATATTATCCATCAAGTCCATACTCGAACCACCCAAAGAAGAGCTATGAATTTACTCAATATGTCATTGTATCCATCAAGTCCATACACAGACCACCCAAAAGAAGAGCTATGGATACATATAGGTGAAAAACCTCATGGTTTAAGTCCCATACCTCCCGAGGACTCCAGAATTACCCTATTTATTTGGCCATTGGTGAGGGGATCCGCTAAGTTCCTCTCGGACCTCACGTACTCTAAGGAGATAATTTCATTTTTCAGCAACTGTTTCACAGCTCTATGTCTCAGGCATATGTAGCGTCTCTTGTCATTGTACACACTACTTTTGGCAATCCTTATGGCAGCCTATAAGTAGGGATACAGGTACAGATTTGCCCTCATAGTGGTACGTCTCCAAGAAGACTTCTCAGCCTGTCAGCCATTCAACTTCTTGATCTGCACATTTAAGGGCTATGAACTCAGATTCCATGATGGAACGAGCAATGCAGGTCTGCTTTGTTGATTTCCATGAGATAGCTCCTTTGTGAAAAGTAAACATATACCCGCTAGTTGAGATTACCTCATCATTATCTGTAACCCAATTTGCATCACAATATCCTTCTAGCATAGCAAGAAACCTATTGAAATGCAAGCAATAATCCATTGTACCTCTAAGATACCTTAACAAATAATGTAGAATAGTCATGCTCAAAATAATATAATAATGTAGAGCAGTCCAATGATATTTACCAGAGTTGTGTGTATATCTACTCAATTTACTCACAGCATATGCAATATCAAGTCTAGTGTAATTCAAAAAAAAAAAAACACGACACTACCTATGATTCTTGCATATTCAGATTGTGATATACTATCACTCTGAATCTTCTTAAGACTCATGCTAGCATCATAAGGTATTCTTACAGGTAATTTATCATAGTGATCAAATTTTTTTAGTATTTTCTCAATATAGTGTGATTGACATTAGCCTCTCCTATATTTTCTCAATATTTTTACTCTAAGTATTACATTAGCCTCTCCTAAATCTTTCATTTCAAAATGTGAAGATATGAGTAATTTAGTCTCATTAATGACATCTAGGTTTGAACCCAAAATAAGCATGTCATCAACATATAAGCATATAATCACACAATCAGCTCCAAACAGCTTTGAGTAAACATACAAAACAATTTACTTTCTAACCAATGTTTATTAAAGTACCATTAAGTTTTTCAAACCATTGTTTAGAAGCTTGATTAATACCATAGAGAGACCTTTTAAGCTTGCATACTTTATTTTCTTGACTAGCAACTAGAAAGCTTACCAGGCCGTTTGGTTCAAGGTTTTAAGGGTGGGAATGGGTCTGGGCATATAAAGTCCATGTTTGGTTGGAGGATTAAAATTTGTTTGCGTGGGAAAAGAGTTTTCCCCAGGCATCATTAATAGGCTAAATGGAACGACAAGAAAGCTTGTGTAAAAAGGTGGGTTTGTTGGAAACCCTCATCTCTCTCTTATAAAATCATATTTCTCTCTCTTATTTGTTGCGTAACTTTACAGTTCTCTCGTCACATTGGTTCAAAGTTTTTTCTTCCTTAACAAAAAGGTTAATCATTTTTACATTGCTATTCTTTTTTTTTGGTTATTTTTTAATTCCTCTTCCTCTGTTCTTATTTTTGTACTTGTTATTTTAATTTAAGAAGAAATTTATTCTATGTTATTCTCTCTTCCTTTTTTCTTTTAGTTATTTTCGGATAAAAAAAAACAAAGCTGGTTTTTCTTGCGATAGTACAAAATTGACTGGATGGAGGGGTTTTGTTCTTCTTCCTTCATGCGTGAGCGCGGAAAGTGAGAGAGAGTGAATGGTTGTATTGCATATTTTTCTTACAATTAAAAGATTCTAAATAAAATTGTTAAATAAATTTTTTTATTTTAATATTTATTGCTAACCAAAAAAATTAAAAATATACTACTCATGATAATTATACTCATGAATGAAAATTAAATTTCAAATCTAATTGTTTCAAATTATTTTAAGTAATTTGCCTTAATAAAAATTAATTGTCTAACAACAATTAATTATTTAAAATTAGTTAATGTAAATTAACGGTTGAAAGTAGATTATGATATCATTCCCATGTACAACCAAACACCGGTATCTTTCGTTCCCAGACATCTTATTCCCAGATAATCTTTTTAAAACCTTGAACCAAACGGCTCCTTAGGTTGTGTTATATAGATCATTTCCTCTAAATCCCCATTAAGGAATGTCATTTTTATATCCATCTGATGTATTAATAGGCTATAAATAGCAAGAGCTATAAGAGATCTAATAGTAGCTATCTTGGTTACAGGAGAATACGTATCGAAGTAATCAATACTATATTTTTGTTCGTAACCCACAACCACTAATCTAGCCTTGTACGTTTCTATCGTACCATCTGATTTCATTTCTCTTTTAAATATCAATTTGCACCTAATATGTTTGTTTACACAAGTAAATCTATAAATTTCCAAGTTTGATTCATAATTATGGAGTGTAGTTCACTTTTAATTGCTTCTTTTCAAATGTTAGAATCTAAAGAATTTATAGCTTCTTGGTAGGTTTTAGGATCTTCGTCTATCAAATACAAGCAAGCAAATTGATCATCTAATTTGTCAAAGTTTTCTACTAAGTAGGTAGTTAGGAAGTCAGGTCCGAAACTTATAATAACCTTTTGCCTTTTACTTCTCCTAGGTCCACAAATTATTGCATCAATGGTCCTAAGTTCAGGATCTATCCTATCAATAGAAGTATAGGGCAAAGAAATGCATGCTTGTTTTGAAATTCCACTAGATTCACAAGTAGTTTTAATCACAGGGAAGATATTTTCATAAAGTACAACATCTTTATATTAAAAAATTGATTTATCATTTAAACACATGAACCTATATGCAAGATTATGTTATGTTTTATGCCCTTAGCCCGTGTTTTTGTAATTAGTAAACAAATTATTTATTTAATAAATGAATTATTTCTTTGCATTACTCGTATTCCAATAAACTAAGATCCAAGATTATTTCATGTAACTAGAAAAGTATATACTTGATATACAGTATATATGTAATATACAATGTACATGTTTGATATACAATATATAATTAATATACAATATATATTCGACATACAAGAGGATAATGTTCCAGTAGTAACCTAAATGATCTATAGTACATGGATAAAGTTGGATACCTTATCTTGATAACACTATGGATATGACACGCTTTGTAATAGTTACAAACGATTCTATCCAGGTCGTTCATATGGAAACATGTGAGTGGGGGCATCCTATACAATGAGTTTATATAAGACCAAATTGTGAAATAATTAATCTTTAGTTATAACACCGTAAACTAACTAGATTCATATTTCATATGATGACCAAGTAACTAGATCTTAATCTTGAGCAAGTTATAGAGTCCTGCCTATAAGGGATCGTCCTTTGATTTGTATGGGTAAGAGTAGCTCGGGTTGTCGACTCAATAATACTACCATTTTGAGAACGAGACCGAGTGGGGAGCTAGGAACATAACTACACAAAATGAAATTCACTCATTCCCGACTTTAGGATAAGTATTCCCTTAAATGCTGACTCCAGGATTTGAACAAGGGGCATCACCCTCTCACTAGCACGAGAGGGACTTCTGTTTAATGTTCGGACCATAAACAGGTTTTTCATTAGAGGAGCAGTGGTATTTAACGTGACAGAGGTAACTTAGGGGTAAAAGGTAATTTGACCCAACTGAAGTTACGAACACTCGTGAAGGATTGACTTGCTGTCAATGGTCAATTTCCGTGGATACAAAATATTCTACATTGAGAAGAGTGCAGCCGTGGGTCTTTAGTGGAGTGACCCATAGTTAACGAATGTTGATTAATATGGTTAATGAGTTTAATCAATTAATCTCATATCGTTGGAGCTTATGATCTGTAGGTCCATTATGTCCCCTTGCTAGCTCACAACGAGTAAAACGAGGATCAATAATTTATGAAAGAATTTGAAACGTTCGAGTTATATAAATAAGAGAATGTATATAACGAATATAGTGATGCATTAAATACATACTTTATTTTGAATAAAGATTCAAAAATTAAACTACATATTATGAGACTTATTTGAATAGGATTCAAATATAATTAATATGAATTGGATTAATATTGAAGCTATATGTTCGGAGATGGTTTTGAATATGATTCAAATATATATAGTTTTAATTAAATATGTGATATTTAATTAAAAGATCAATATTTAATTGTTAATTATGTAATTAATATTTGAATTTGATTAATTAATTATTAATTAAATTAATAATAATTAATTAAATGTATTAATTAATTAATTTTGAATTAGATTAATAATTAATTAAATTAGTAAATTGGTAATTAATTTAATTTAATTATTATTTATTAATTAAAAATGACCAAATCACATCCCCCCTCCCCATTTTCGTTGTGGATTTTATGGTGCGTTTCTACATTTGAATTTATGGGTTTTGCGAATTGGATGTTTTCAAATTTTGGCATCGTAATTGCAATTTTACTTGATTTGATCATGTAAAGGTCGTTGTTTTTGGGAATTTATCTTTTGCAATCAAGTCTATAAGTCTGAGTCGATCGAAAGGTGTTCGTGGCAGCAAATTGGGCGATTTTTCCAGAAAATTGCAAAAAAGATGAAGCAGTTCTACGACGACAGCACCATGACATTGCGCTTTTGTGCAGCAGCACCGCAACGCTATACCATAGCACTGCGGTGCTATCCGGCGCCATGGATCTGGCGTGTGCTGTATCTTACTGCTTGACATTGCACAACGGCGTCGTGGCGCTGTCCCTGGTGGTGACCGGGTGTTCGTTCGTGGATCGAGAGCTATTTCGGTATTTTTTTATTATTTTAATTTTGCTTTCTTAGGATGCCAAAATTCGGTCCAATTTTTCTATTTAATTATTATGTAGTATGAATATATGATTTAATTAAATGTATGTTGCATAAAAGTATGTCATATAGATTAAAAATAACACCATAGGTTAAAGCATAATCATGCATTTTTTATTTATATAAGTGCTATATTACTTAAAGCATGATTTATTTTCTTGTAGTTAAGATAGTGGTTATATTAATTAATATGAAAATGAGTTGCATTGAGCATGACATTTCTTTAGTAAATATAATTGTTATATTTCTGAATTTCATTTGATGCATGCCTACAAGTTTTAATTATGTATATATAATTATTATATATATATGTTTAGTAAAACTTAGTAGCATGCATAGGATTAATTAATTTATTTTGAAAGGGGTTTTAAATCAATTAATTAAGCTCTACGTTAAGTTTTTTTTTTCCTAATAAGATTAGAGTTTTTCTTTTAAAAAAACTTAATTATAAATATTGTCTATAAGGGAACCCTGTCTTAGGAAGGTTCTGTCTAAAACCAGTGTTTTGAAAGCCGGGGTTTCACCCTATCTTAGGAAGGTTCTGTCTTAGTTTATTCCTGGGATTCAAATTTTCAAGAATCACAAGAACAAAATTCTAGCATTGTCTAAGACATCGTATATTGACAAAATACTAGTAAGATATTCGATGCAAAACTTCAAGAATGAGCTTTACCTTTCAATCATGGAGTTGCTTTGTTTAAGGAACAATATCCTAAGACATCTTAAGAAGTTGAGGATATGAGACGTATTCCCTATACTTCAGTTGTAGGCAGCTTTATGTATATCATGTTGTGTACTAGGCTTGACATATGCTATGCAGTTGGGATTTTCGGTTAATATCGGTCAAATCCAAGGCTCGGTCACTAGGCTGCAGTCAAAACAATCCTTAAGTATCTTCGAAAAACAGGGGACTACATGCTTGTTAAAGTGCCAATGATTTGATCCTTACAGGATACATTGACTTTGATTTTAAGACTGACAAGGACTCAGGAAATCCAGGTCTAGATCAATGTTCACTCTCAATGGAGGGGTTGTAGTTTGGCGGAGTGTTAAGCAAGCGTGCATTGCGGACTCCACAATGGAAGCTGAGTAAGTAGCTGCTTGCGAAGCTGCTAAAGAAGTTGTCTGGCTTAGAAAGTTCCTCGTGGACTTAGAAGTCGTTTCAAGCATGTCCTGCCCATTACACTCTATTATGATAATAGTGGTGTAGTGGCAAATTCAAAGGAATCTCGAAGCCATAAGAGAGGCAAGCACATAGAGAGGAGCTATCACCTGATAAGGGAGATTGTACAACAAAGAGATGTGATTGTCACGAAGATTGCTTCAGAGCACAATATTGCTGATTCGTTGACAAAAGCTCTCACAGCTAAAATGTTTGAAGGTCATTTAGAGAGTCTACGTCTACGCGATATGTGCCATTTAGTCTAGGGCAAGTGGGAGATGTTTTTGGGTATGTTGTATTCCCTATTCATTGTAATACTTGTACATCCCACTCGCTTTCGGACAAGCTAGAGCATCTGAAACATTGCAGACTTCAACTCGAATCTATCTGCTTCAATGATAGGATCTGCAATCACTGGGTTACAGTCGTAGAAAGCTGGGGCCGCATAAACTCTAATTTCCTACTCAATATCATCTGCGAGCATAACAACATTCAGAGGAGGTACTAGTGCAGCTTTGCCAACTCCAACCCCTGATATCCTCTCTACTTCCAGTTCAGGCGAATTTGGTGCGTTCGGATTCATTTCATCCCTTTCTCTATTATGTGCTCTCTGTTCATCCCATCTTCTTCTAAAGGTACGCTCAATTTCTGGGTCAAACTAGAATTCAAACATAGGGAAATCGTTTATTCACTGCACAAATCAATCAAAAGAAAGGTAAGAGAACTCGTTAGGAACCGTATTACAAAATGCTAAAATCAAAATATGAATGCTCAATCCTCGACAACGGCACCAAAAACTTGTTTACTTCCTCATTACTAAGAGAAAAATTGTGTAAGTATACACTAAATAATCGATTGTAGTACAAAAAAAGGTCGTTTCCACAGAGATTGTTGCTATAATTTGACTTAACAATTCAGAATACCAAAGGGTAAAAATAACACAAGTTTGATTAAAGTATTGTGAATGCGATGGAAATAAATTGTAAACATTAGAAGAAAACATTTTCAGAGATATTTGATACAATGCTGAAGCATCCAATACAGAGAACAAACAAATTGCGAAGAAGAAACAATTGTAATATAAATTGAGGGAGATTCACTCAGATGTTTTCACCCTTTCCTAATTATGCTCTAGCAGACCCAGAATACTGAATATCCAAACCTATGTGGTTCTCTCCCGAGATATCCAAACATGTTTAAACCCAGCTCCTGTTGTAAGGAAAGGAAGCAATAAAAGCAGTTTATAGGCACAATAGGGTGAGTCTCATCCCTGAGTACTCACCATCCTACTTTAAAGAGAGGAATCTATAGCTAATAGAAGCAATCACACGCTAAACAAGGACTCTTCCGAGCATCAAGTAAGCTAACATACTAATATTGTTGGCCAAACAACACAGTGAGATGAAAGAATAAAAACACTTCTATTAAAACAGTAGTCAATGTTAAGCACAATCAACAAAAAGCTAAAATAAGCTCATTCCTCCCGAAGGTGGACTTTAGTTCATAATGAAAGAGAAGAAAACGATGGGTAAAAGAGAAATGGGCTCCATCGGTGAAGTAGACAGTAGGAAAATGGGGATCTCTTTAGCAGCAAAATGGTGACGCGAAGGAAATCGACCACTTCTTCAGCTCCTTCTTCGATGAAAGACGATGACAACATGTGAAATGTTCTATAAAATCAATGTTCTCTTTTTGAATATTTGTTTTGGCTCCCACTTTTGCGAATAGGGTATATTTTCCTTATATATCTGGCCCTTAAAACTAGGGCAACTCCCGGAAGCTGTACGGACGTGGTTAAAAACTTATATGATGAGTTACTGTGCAGTCATAGGTGTTAGGGCATCCGTATGGCCTTAATTTGCAGCATAGACGCTCTTGTAGCCACACTCCAGCAATCCCCTTAGCTTGTCCTCTACATAGTCTACAATTCCTATTCAAAACATCAAAAATTAAGCATAATTCATTCAAATTGAGGAAATTGAGAATTCTAACAGCTCAAGGCCCTAGCTAGATTATTTCTACTCCTTTCCATGATATTATAACAAGGATCACACATTTTCGCACATATATCACCCTATTTAGGCTAGAAAACATTGTCTCATGGAGAGTTATCAGTCCCTCCATCTTATCTTCGATTAAATCAAACCCGATCCAAGATTGAGGTCGATGCCTTTGTTAAAGTCAAGTCCGCTCCATTTTATCTTTGGTTAAATCAAACCCGATCCAAGATCGAGGTTGAAGTCTGTGTTGAAGCTAAGTCCGCTCCATCTTATCTTTGGTTAAATAGAACCTGATTCAAGATTGAGGTCGAAGCCTGTGTTGAAGTCAGGTCTGCTTCATCGTATCTTTGGTTAAATCGATCCCGATCCAAGATCGAGGTTGAAGCCTATGTCGAAGTCAAGTCCGCTTGTAAGGACTATTTGTTTTCCTTTTATGTAAAAAGAAGAATATAAGAAAAAAAAAAAGAAAGAGAAAATTGGAATTTTTTTTAAGTTAAAAGTTCAGAGGGTAGATTGGTTATTTGGCTTTTATTAGGGAAAAAAAGAAACAGAAAATAAAATTGGAGGTGACACGTGTGTGACATGTGTTTAATAGTGAAAGAGAAGAAAAGAAAGAAATGGAAAGAAAAGAAAGAAAAGAAAAGAAAAGAAAAGAAGAAAGAACGAGAAAAAAATAATAGAAAGGAAAAGAAGAGATAGAGAAAACGAAAGAGGGTTTGAAGAAAACAGAGAAGAGGGTGAGACCCGATCGCAAGGATATCTGAAAAAAAAAAAACTGGGAAGAAGAAGATTGGTATTTTTGAAGCCGAACTTGAGAACCTTAACTATGGATGACAGCAAAGCTTGGTAAGGAAATTTGTTCTTTGGAATATTTGAAAATGAGTAGAAATTGAAGGGAAATTTTGTGGTTGTGTGTGTTATGTTCAAGAACTCACATGAAAGAGTTAAAGAAAATAGATTTTCGTTCCCTTAATTGATTTTACAGATAAGGTAAGTTTTGTTGATGAGTTTAGGAGGTTAAACAAGATATTGTTTGGTAATTAGATAGAAGGAAGATGAGTATGCTTGCTTGAGATTTTCCTGGAATGCGTTAATGGTTGTAAATGGTAAAGAAATTGGAGGAAAATGGTTCTTGGTGATAAAAAAAAAAAGAAAACAGAGAGGTACTGAGGAGGAAAAGAAGAAGAACTCGTAAGGTTGGAGAAGAGAGAAGGAAAAGAAGAAGAAGATGATGAATAGTGGATTAGAGAGAAATGAGTGTGTTAAAATAAATTTAAAAAAAAAAGAAAAAAAAAGTTGGAAAATTGGGCTATTCACGTGAGAAATTGGTGTAGAAAGGGAAATTGATTGTGGGATGTGGTCCCACATGTAAGAGAGAAGAGAGAGAATAAGTGATGGTTTTAACGAAGAGAGAGAATGGATTACAAAATTGCATTTATGGGATAATTTGAAAATAATGTGATTTAAATTGGAATTAGTTTATGTTGGAATTAAGAGAAATAATTTGGTATTGAATTGATATTTTAGGTCAAGCGGAAATTGGAACAGCGTACGACCGAGTTTAAAGGATCTGTGAGTGGTTATTTTATTAAATGTTTTTGGATATTTATTATAGAATTTCTGAGAAATTATATATATTAGTATGATTTAGCATTTCTGCTGAGAAGGAAAGAAAATATGTTTGTTCAAGAATTTAGAAATGTTTATGAGAATTTATAAATGCTTTATGATTTTAAAGAAATGTTTAAAGTTTATGAAGCGTATTTAAAAAGAGATTTCAGAAAATGATATTAGAATTTCATGAAATGTTCTTAGAAATAAAGATTTTAGAAATGATTTGAGAAAGTTAAAAAAGTTCTCAGAAAGAAGAAGAAAATAATTTTAGTTTAGTTTATGAGATTGAGAATAGTTTTCAAACTACCATGTTATTGTATTCACGTGATTACTCGTATGCTATGTGAATGTGTTTCTATAGTATACCTAAAAATAGAAGGTCTTTGGGACCATTTGACTCCACGCGTTGAGAGAATTATTCTGTTATGCGTATTGAGATTACTCTATGCTAGTAGACCAGAATTATTCTGCTGTGTGTATTGAGATTACTTTACGCCAGTAGATCATAATAGAATATGGATACATGTGTGGTGTTCAGTTTTATCTATCTGTTTGATGTTTAAAAGAAGAATGTTTTATATGTTTTAGAATGTGTTTTATAGCAGGTTGGGAAGTTGGCGTAACTAGGTCTCAGGGGAATGTCGGGGCGATTAGGGCCAAATCCGGATTTCGAATCCTGGACTTGGGAGCATTGTCTTTTCAGTTTGCATAGAAAGAAAATTGTTGTTACAAGTTTGACTAGGAGAAGTTTATTGAGTTTTATGAAATGTATAATGTTGCTCCAGTTTTACTCGAGTTTAATGAAATTTAAATGAGAATATTTGTTACTTCAGTTTTATGAAGTTTGCTTGAGAACTGAATTTCAGTTGTTTATGATAGAAAGTTGACGAATTTATTTTCTTATTAACTTACCACTCACTGAGCTTCCCAGCTCACTATTTATGTTTTGTTTTTCCCCCAAGCTGTACCTGAGTATCTGAGTTTCTGAGTTTCAAGAAGAATGTAGTTTAGCTTCTGCCACCCAGGATAGTTCAAGAATTTGCATATCACTTTGTATGTACATGTAGTTGTTGTAAAGTTGTAATCGCCCTGTTGATAGAAAATAATGTATAGAATGGATGTATAATTGGTTGTTCTGTAAAGATTGTTATTTTAATATGCATCCATTTAAAATTTGTTAGTCAAAGTTCAGGTCAAAGATAAGAAGAAGTTGACCATTGACTTCGGAGTTAGTCGGAGTTTGTGGTTGGCGCGACTCGTTCTAAGACTAGTAGGTGTTTTGGGACAGGTCGTGTCACCGCTCCATCTTATATTCGGTTAAATCGAATCCGATCAAAGATTGAGGTTGAAACCTATGTTGAAGCCAGGTTCGCTCTATCTTATCTTCGGTTAAATTGAACTCGATCCAAGATCAAGGTTGAAACTCATGTTGAAAAGTCAGGTTCGCTCCATTTTATATTTGGTTAAATCAAACCCAATCTAAGATCGAGGTTGAAGCATGTGTTAAAGTAAGGTCCGCTCCATCTTAGCTTAGGTTAAATCGAACCCGATGCAAGATCGAGGTCGAAGCCTGTGTTGAAGTCAGGCACACTCCATCTTATATTCGGTTGAATTGAACCCGATACAAGATCGAGGTCGACGCCTGTGTTGAAGTTAGGTCCACTCCATCTTATCTTCAGTTAAATCGAACCCGATCCAAGATCGAGGTTGAAGCCTATGTTGAAGCCATGTTCGCTCCATCTTATATTTGGTTAAATCGAACACCATTCAAGATCGAGGTCGAAGCATGTGTTGAAGCCAAGCCTACTCCATCTTATATTCGGTTAAATCGAACCCAATCTAAGATCGATGTTGAAGCCTGTGTTTAAGTCAGGTCTTCTCCATCTTATCTTTGGTTGAATCAAACCCGATCCAAGATCGAGGTTAAAGCCGATGTTGAAGCCAAGTCCGCTATATCTTATCTTCGGTTAAATCGAACCCGATCTAAGATCGAGGTCAAGATTTGTGACTAGTGTAGGCCCTTTTGCATGTTGAGATCCCGCCTAGTGTCAAGCTGAGTCTGTCTCTATCTTGTCTTCTTTGAATAAAAATTTAGCCTTCGAAATACTTTGTCTTTTTACCTTTGTCTATCCTTTTTGTTCCACAAGAATAAACAAAGGAAGGCAAACTGTAGACACCATATTTTGTTTTGCTTAATTTTAATTATTATTTTTTATTTTAAATATTTCGTTTGAAAAACAAAAGAAAAAACTAAAGTTTACTTTATTATTGTTTTTCAGAACTTTATTATTGTTTTTCAGTTAAAATTTAATTAAATTAAAAATTATATTTGTTTAAAGAGTTTAATTTTATTACTAAAATTAAAGATTTTATTTTAAGCAAATGTTTTTATTTTAAGAGATTTGTTTTTTTCCTCGTCAAACTCCAATAACGTATCGTTTTCATCCATTTTCCCTTCCCTATTTTCTCTAGTTTTATTTTACTTTCTCTACATTACCGTTGCCTTGTGTGGTATTTAAGAGAAAACTTCAGCACAGTGAAGGGAGGCAGAGAAGAGAAGGACATAATATAAGCCACCTTTTTGTATTAGAAAATTCAATTTCTTTCTTCCACCTCTCACCACCACCACTCCCTCTTTCTCTCTCTTCAAACACCCACTTTCTCTTTTTTTTTTTTTTTCCTGTTTCTTTTCTTTCTCTCTCTACAATTCATCTTCTTCCTCCATCGTTACTTCTTACCTATTTCTCAATCTCAAGCCCCTCTCCCAAACTCACCCATCATACTCACACCTCCGACGACCTCCACCAACGATGGTAGCAGTAGACGAACTTCCGACGATTGGACCTGAGCGGCAGCAACTTCCGGCGAGCATCTGACAGTGGATCTACAGTCTCAATCCTTCCAAACCTACTTCGAAAGCGAGCTGCAAGTCCTTCGACGTAGCAAATCGGCGCCGAACACCATCCCACGATATTCCGGCGATCGTCCAGATCTGCACCTCCACAACACGGTCAACATAACGGTGCGAACTCCAACAGCGGTAGAAGACTCCAGCAACACTTAGATCTGCACCAGTAGCAGTTTCTAACGTTCCAACAGTTCTGGCAACCACGACTAGCAGCTTCGACGACCCATTTCGACAAAATACCTCCCATGCGAAGCTCAACAGATCCGGCGACCTCCCACACTTTTATTTTCGAAAGAGGAAAGAAGAAATACTCTTTTATTTTAACAAAATGTTTTCTTCAAAAAGGGTTAATTTTTTTTTAAATAGGGAAAAGAAATTGTTTGGATTTTGAAAAACATTTATGTTTTAAGAGAATATTATCCGACGCTTAATAAGAGAAAGCATTGCGGCCGATGTCAAAATATAAATGCTTTTTTAGTAAAAAAAAAACGAAGTTTTTTTAAAAGAAAAGAAAATCTTTGAAAATAAACGTGTTGAAAATTTTTTAAGGAAATAAAAGATTTTGATATTTAAAATTTGTTTTAAAAAGATTTTTTTTTTAGTAAAATATGAGTTTTTTTAAAAGAAAGTTTTTTTTAATGTTTTAGAAAATGTTTTTTGAAATGCAAAATATATAACAAGTTTTATTTTAAAATAAAAGAGTTTGTTTTTTTTAAATGAAGTCTCTCTTAAAATGAATAAAAGATTTTGTTTAAAATTTTATTTGATTTTCTTAGAAAAATAAATAAAAGATTTAAAAGAAAATAAATTTTGTTTTAAAATAAATGAATTTCAAATTGTAAAATAGTTAAAAAAAAAAGTTGGATTCTTAAAATAAAAGACTTCGTTTCGATAATCTTTAAAATAAATTTTGCAAATAATAATTATTTATTTAAAAGGAATATCAAGTTTACATCTTAGTTGGTAACACAGTGGTAAGAGGCTTGATCGTTGACACCTACAATCCAAGTTCAAATAAAAAAAAAGTGACCAATCACACCTCGTGTATGACGTTGCAACGATAACATACTACTAGATAACTTCATCTTCAAATAAAACTTGATTTGTTTCCTTATCTCCCAATTCCTTGCAAAATGGTAAAATATAAAACAAATATTCATATGACCATCAAATACTGAAAAAAAGTAAACATACCCACATTATAACTACATAAGAAAATTTATTATTTTACATACATTATATTCAACGATGTATGTCAATCATGTACTTTTCTGGTAGTTTTTCGTGTAATATTCTCCCCTGGACAATCATTTGACATGTCTTCGTTCTGATAATCTTTTTAATCATTTCCAGCTTCTCTTTGACTATCATCATTACGATCATTATGACTATCCTTATCACCCTTATTACCTCCGTTACTTTGACTATCATCTCTTATGACAATATTTATATTATCGTTCACCATTTTTTTAATACTATCTACCTCCGAGAATAGTATATCTATCTTGCAATTCATGGTTTCCAAACTCTTTAATACCATTTCTTTAAATTCTTAAAAAAAATGTAGGAATATTATTGATTTCTGTTGATTCAAAATTAGATTACTTACTCTTTGGACGGTCCCCCTCCCTCAAAAATTGATTTTTTCCCTTACTTTGCATATCGTCAACCCTTTAAAACATATTGATGATTCAAGCTGCATAAATTGTACCGAACAATATTATTTATATACATAAAGAAATCATTTTAGAAAAATAAAAAAAGAAGATAAACAATGTAAAACTTACATCTTCATTCTAAAACTTTCATCGTTATATCCCTCTATTTCGGTTTGCATGTTGGCCTCCCAATTCACCATCAAAGGTATACAAGAAGATACGTGTTTTGCAAATGTGGTTTTGTCTAATGAAAGCAATGATATGCACTCATAGGTGCAAATAAACAAAATACTAATGACATTCCAGCTAATCCAACGATCATTGCATCAGGATTTTATATTCCTTTTTTAATAGACTCGACAATTGTGTTAAAGCAAACACGTCCCTATAGATATTTCTCAAACTGTCCATTATCATCCAGGAAGCTTAATGTATTCTATTTCAATTCCTACTGCTCTCTATTTTCCCAACCAGAAATTAACCAACATAAAGAGTTTAGTCATCTTAACTCTATCCTTCTTCACTCGATCAATTCCAATTAAATATACTTATAATATTTTCCCTATTCACAGGAGTTTTTGAGTTTTCGAAATATTTCTACAAAAATATACTACTCAATTTTTTGAAGTCTAAAGAAGGTAGTTCTCCACAAATTAGTTGAGTAATAGTCTAAAATTTTCTTATTTGAAAGTGAACAACCTTCTCCTCAAAGTTAAAATTTATTCCATCTCCCGACGAAGACTACATTGTCTCCTAATCAAATGGCTAAGTAGTTGGCTTGGATATTTTTTAATCTTTACATCCACTAATCTACCAAAACATATATTTCTAGGCTTTCTTTGATGTTTATTTGAAAGTATGTCTTTAATGGCTTTCAAAACTACTAATCTTCCCTATATTTGAAGTTTTTGGCTTCTTGACCACTTGTCCCTCGGGAGTAACAGTGAAGCCTCCTGAATTAATTAGAACTTTAAATAATTATATTCATGCAATATATTTTTAATTAGAATTAAAGTATATATATAATACATTTCTCATACGCTTCTACTATGTTTTGTCCAAAGAATTTGCCCTCTATCACATCTTTTCTTTTTCCTTCATCTCGACGTTAAGATTTAGTAATTATCTGTAATTCAATCAGAACTAGAGTATATATCTATAAAAAAATATTGTTTTACCTCAGAAGTAAAAGATTTTTAGTCTCTATAATCACATTTTCTTTAATAATATTCTCTTCTGGCTTCTTCACTCCCCGTTTTTATGCCTTCTTACACTTTTTTTGTTAACACGTACCTCCTTTCTTAATTTATTCCATCTTTCTATTATTGAAATCTTGTCCTCCTGCATAATGTAAATATTAATTATACTACTATTCATAAAAAAAATATATAAATAATAAGAGTTTATTACCTCAAATTATTCTCTCGGTTTACTTTTTCTTCTTGCATCTTCTTCATTATTAGTATTACTTATTCTACCGTTATTTCCCTAATATTAGGAATATCGTCATGCACCTGATCATCTCATCTTGTTTGATTACTCATCATTTATGTGTTTAAAACAAAAATATATTTAATAGAGATATATTTCTATAATACCAAATAAGTCACTAGTTGAATGACATCGTTGTCCTCTAGGAAGTTTGCTATCAGTTCGTAGTTAATATCTTCATTTACTAGTTTAGTTCCAATGTCTTCGTCATGCTATGGTAAATCTACTATCTGTTCGTTCCTCTTATATCGTGGCATATCTCTAAACAGATTTTGGTAAAATGATGACCTTAATGGAATACCACCAGTTTCTTCCTCACTACTGTTGTTTTGTAGGTATACCAAAGTCCATTTCAATAAATACTATAGTGTTATCCACAAAAAGAAATATAAGCTTTTTGAATGGAAATCCAAATATAAGCTTTTTGAATGGAAATCCACAAATATTTTTTTTTACAGGAGAACGTTACATTCGATGCCGACAATTCATGTTATTACATGTAAACTATATATATATATATATATATATAAAAGGCAACTTTGTTGTCACATCAAACTACAATATAAGAATGTAGATGAGTGAAAAACATGATATTATGGCCAGATGACTATATTCAGTGTGATAAATTAAATTCAATTAAGAAATGAATACATGATTTATGGCAGATAATATGGCCGGAAACTAAAACTAAGGGTTAGGAGGAGCAAGGAATTAATAAACATTCCAATACAATAATCAATTAGTTATAAAGTCAGTGATAACCCATTTGTAAAGCAACATTGTCATCATTCTATATGAAGATCCATCTCAATCAATATATAACATATATGGAATATATTAGGGAGCATAACAAATATACCCGTATACACATAGTAAGTATTTAAATTGAAGGTTTTCCAAAGCGATCGTGTATAGGTAAATTTAGGAATGTCAAAAAGGAAAAAAAGAAAAATCAGCTTTGGCACCCATGACCCGTTTATTTTGGAAAATAATATAATTTGGTGTTATAAGCTCATTTTCTTAATAAATAGATATGTTGTTGTATATGGGAGAGTCCATTAGGTTATTTTAAATAGTTGGACGAGTATGTGTTGAGTCCATCCAACCACAAACACATAATAACATTGTGAGATAATGTCTTCGATAAGCAATTTTGGAAACTTATTTTCACAAATGTCCAATGTTTACAAATTTTACAATCTTAGATTTCTGGATTTAAATTTTTTTTTAAATACCAAATTTGTCCTTATTTATGGTATTTATATTTATTAGAATTAATCTTTTATTTAAATGCAAAAAATTAATATTCCAAATTTGATTTTGTAAACATTAAATTATTGTGGGACTTAAATCAACCATTCTCATAATCCCCTAATTTACTCCTTAATATATTTACTAAAGAATGAAATTTATTACAAAACATTCAATTATTCTCATAATCCCAAAATTTACTCCTTAATATATTCTACTAAATAATGAAATTTATTACAAAATATTTTTTCATTTCATTAAAATTTTTGCCAAATTTCAATAATATAGCCATCATAACATACATGATATATATATATTTATTTATAAACTATATCCGGCTATAAACTTAAGCAACATACACTTAACAATGGTGATATAAATTATAGTCATTATAACATACACTTAAATGGAGATATAACATATATCTGGCTATAAAGTAGATACGGCTATATCCTTCTACAATTAACAAACAAAGCAAATAACTTACAAACCTTCCGGTCGGCGACTAGACAATGGTCGGGATAAATGGAGGGCTCGAATGTTCGACGGGTGGCCGGCAACAAAAAGGAAACCTCGAGATAAACAGACGGAAACAATAATAGACGGGCGGCCGGAGACAGAGAAGCTGACGGATTGTTCTAGCGACGAAGAAGAACGGAGACGGCGACCAGAGACGAAGGAACACGGACGGTGGCTGAAGACGAAGGAATGGACAGAAACAGAACGACATAAGTAGAAGAAAAGTCGGAGGAAGAAGGTTTTCGAATTTTTTCAATAATGGACGATTCTGGGGATTTGGTATTTTTTTACTTTTGAAATGTCTAATTAGGCAAAATTTAAGGGATTTAAAATGTAACCTCCCAAGTAACCAATTTTGGATTTTAAAAATTAATTAATATTGAGGTGAGATACAAAAGATATATTAGTAAATTGGATGATGGGTACCATCTTAAATGTAGTTGTTTCATGACAAAAATGTAAATTTTATACAATTCAATCTTTTTATGTAATTATAGTCTCTAAATAGTCTATCAATGTACTAATCCCTAACATTTTTAATTTGAAAAACGTTTGGGGAGTTACTTTCCGTATTGTACAAAACGGTTTCTTAACGCTTTTTCCATTTATTTTTTAAAAAGCTTTTTATTATTTTGGGAAAAACGTTTTCATCTCAACTCTTATATAAACCACCCTTACTTTTTCATTTGTGAAACACACAAAGTTTGTTCAACTTCTCATCTACTTCTTTTCTCCATTATTCTCTCATTTGTTTTCGTTTTTATTATGAGTTGATTCCAACCCGTTTTCCAGCAAGTGCACGCTTGAATTTGAGTGTTGTGTTAACCTTGGGAAGCAACCGACAACTACCAAACTTTGTTTTCAAGACAGTGGTTTCCACGACACAACCACGCCTTTTTTTATATCGTATTCTTCCTCTCATTCCTCTTACAATTTGAAAGCAAATATTTATGGCTTCAATAAGATCCGACAAATTGCTTCCAGATCTATCCAAACTTGAATCATTGGATGGATCAAATTCCCGATGCTGGTCTCAGAAGCTACTCATCTTCTTCGAACAATTAGAGGTAAACTACGTCCTGACCACCATCACTGCCGATGTAGCTGCCACCGCCACCGCCACCGTTCCTACCAAAGCCGTTGCCGGAGTTCCAACTGGAGCAGTCGTCGGAGTTACCGCCGGAGCGGCCGCCAGCACCGCTATCGCTGCCGCCGATAAGTTCGAGACGGATAACAAGACTATTCGCGGGCATCTCCTCATCCATATGAATGAATTACCATTTGATCTTTTTGTTACCCAAAAATTTGCAAAGATCATTTGGGACACTTTGGAGTCAAGATATGGTGGAGATGTCTTGGGACTTTTTCTAACTTTAAAAAGATTAGAGACTCGTACAAGCGCACACGGTCACAAGTAATACTTGGAAGTAATCCAAGGTCGAATCATCAGGGACTTATTACTTTCAAAACAGTATTTTAAGAAGTGAATAGTTCAAATATGCAATTGTGGTTTATGGAGAAAATGGTGATAAAAAAATGTTTGTTTGGGGTTTGAAATGTCAAGCAATTTTATAAAACTCAACCTCTTTGCGTCCTACCTTAGTTTCGATGTAAAATATGGAAAATACACATTGTTGAGAAAATGCACCGGGCGCAATTCTAGCTTTTCTTGGGAATTTGATTTCTACTCTTTCACTACCGTTTTTAGTTGCTGCAGGGGCTAGGGTAACCTACAATCATATTTCTATGCGTGATTACAATCCTAGAGAATATTTATAAACTCATTTGCATTATGGGCCAGAGGGCCTATGTCTAGGACCATGTTTTATGTGCTTATGTCTAAGTCACATCCCATATTGGTTTCCTATTATTTTACCTAACCCACCATTCTCAGAGTTAGGCTTTAGTGTATAAATCAAAATCTCATTGGTCAAATGAAAAAAAGACGTAAATAGAATCAAATCATTGAATTTTACCCAACCCAAAAAAGTGATAGGCGCAATCTGGGCAAAATCCCGAGCGTGTTGAAAATCAAATCATTTTGACTAAGACATTCCACAAAGATGTTGATAACTAATCTAGTGCATGATTAAAGGGAAGAAAATGCACGAAAACGTAAAGGAAGTAATTTTTTATTGAATTAAAACGAATAAATAAGCCGTACAAGGAGTTATAGCTTAACGCGCTTCTCTTTCGAGCGTGAGGGGAGTGTAAACTCGCTAAAGAACTTTAAAAGATCAGAATAGATGAAGAACAAAAGGTAGAACTTGAATTAAAAGCAATACAGTAAGCAAAAGAATGAAAATACAAGAAAAAAACGACTCAAACATAAATCTAAAGCATAAGAACGAGTCTACAACTAAGAAGCAATGAAATGAAGCTGAAAACGACTTGGAAGGGATGATTTGAATCTGAGGGAGAGGCTCCCTTCTATAGGCCCTTGAATTGGTTGAACTCCCCATATTTTTATGTGGAAATGGGTTAAGATTCACCTAAAAACTCCTTTTTAACATGGACTCACGGTTGTAGCTTGATTCAAACATGTTGGAAATATCCCTCTTGCCCTTCATTAATCAAAATGCACGTTTTGGCAAAGTGGCAAAATTGCTCCCAAATTGCGCAATTTTCCTACAAAATCTGAAAAACTGTTATTTTCTTCCAACTTTGACCGCATTTTCCTCATATTTTTCCTAAAGTACCATATATTGCAATTTATCTAGAAATTTTCTACGCATGTTCTACTTTAAGAATATGTAATCCTTTTTTACAAATAATGATGGGAAAGGGTTCAAAATCGTAGTCAAACAGGCATACCGACGCATGTAATAAAAAGTCAACCCTGACAAGATGATGTCGGGAGAAAAAAGTATGTGGTTGGAAAATGGATTCAGTTTCAAATGGCAGATGACAAACCAGTCATTGATCGAGTTCACGAATACGAGAACTTGGTGGCTAATGTTCTATCCGAGGGCATGAGGATGTGCGAAATCCTCCAGGCAAATGTGCTACTCGAGAAATTTCTCCCTTCTTGGAGTGATTATCGCAATCATCTGAAACAGAAGAAGAAAGATCTGACATTGCAACAATTGATCAGTCATATACGCACAGAAGAAGCCAATAGGCAAAAAGATAAGCTCTCTTCTCAGTTTTTCAATTCAGTTAATGCTAACTTAATTGAATTATCTGGTGGAAATAAAGACAGGTTTGAAGGTCAAGGAAAACAAGTCGCTCGGGAAAGAGTGCAAAAGAAGAAGGGATTTCAATTCAAGAGTTCCAGTAGAATAATTGAAAAATCAAAGATAGTATGATTCGTGTGCAGGAAACCTAGACACAAATCCTACCAGTATAATCAAAGGAAATGAAAGCCAGAACAAAAGCATGTTCCACAAGCCAACATTGTAGAGACTGATGACATCATTGCTGCTGTGGTTGTGGAGGCAAATCTGGTTGAAAACAAGTCAGACTGGATTCTCGACACTGGAGCTTCCCAACACTTTTGTTCAAACCGAGACCTCTTCCGCAAGTTTCAAGAATCCACTGACGGTGAATGCATCTTTATGGGTAACTCAGCCACGGCTGGAGTCCTTGGAAAAGGGAAGATTCTTCTAAAACTTACATCTGGTAAAACTTTATACTTAAGTGATATTTTGTATGTTCCTTCTCGACGTAGGAACTTGGTATCTAGAAGTTTACTAACCAGGGCGGGGTTTAGGATTGTCTTTGAGGCTGACAAGGTTATAATCACTAAAAATGGTGATTTTTTTGGTAAGGGGTATCTGGCTGATGGTCTATTTGTTCTTAACACTATGTCTGTTTCTGGTACAATAAATGAAATTAATTATCGTTCTACTTATATCATTGAATCCATTGATATATGGCATGCTAGACTAGGTCATGTGAATAATGCATCGATTAAAAGACTTAAAAGTTTAAATTTAATCAATGCCTCTGAATTGCATGAAACTAGTAAATGTCATGTTTATGTAGAAGCATAATTTTCTAAAAAACCGTTTAAACCTGTCTTAACTAGAAGCACTGAACTGTTAGAATTAATTCATTCTAATTTAGCAGATTTCAAGAGCACCGCAAGTAAAGGTGGCAAAAAGTTCTATATTTCATTTGTAGATGATTTTTCTAGATACACAAAATTAATCTTCTAAAATCTAAAGATGAAGCAAGCAGCATGTTTTTTAAATTCAAAGTTGAAGTAGAAAATCAATTAGATAGAAAGATAAAAAGGCTAAGATCTGACTGGGGTAGTGAATATAGTGACAACTCACTTAAAGAATTTTGTGAATTGCATGGTATTATACACGAAGTTACTGCACCTTATTCACCTCAACCGAATGGAATTGTTGAATGTAAGAATAGAACTCTAAAAGAAATTATGAATGTTTTGCTGTTGAGTTTTGTTTTATTTTATTATATGTGGGGAGAAGCTACACTTTCTGCTCGTTTCATTCTTAACAAGGTTCCTCACAAAAAATTGGATAAGACACCATATGAGCTCCGTAAAGGATATCCACCTAAACTAAGCTACCTGAGAGTGTGGGGGTGATTGGCAAAGGTAGCGTTTTCAGAGTTCAGAAAACCCACGGTAGGATCTAAAACCTTTGACTGTGTGTTTATTTGGTATGCTCAAAATAGTTATGCATATAGATTCATGACCTTAAGTGATCATTCAATTTTTGAATATAGAGATGTTGTGTTCTTTGAAAATATATTTCCCATGATAAAATATGTTAGTGAATCAAGTGGAAATTTAGAAGTGCCTATGTTTGTTCCTTCTACCTGTGATACTATGCTAGAACGTAGGACTGATGTGATGAATCCTGAACCTAGGAAAATTAAAAGGAAGAAGACTAGCAAAAGTTTTGGCCCTGACTTCTTAACTACCTTCTTGATTGAAAATTGTGATCAGACAGATGGTCATTTTGCTTGCATGTATCTAATAGATGAAGATCCTAAAACCTATCAAGAAGCAATAAATTCAATAGATTCTAGCTTATGGAAATATGCAATTAAAAGTGAATTATACTCCATAATTTTGAATCAAACTTGGGACTTGGTAGATCTACCTGCAGGAAACAAACCTATTAGGAGCAAATGGATCTTCAAAAAGAAAATTAGACCAGATGGTTCAATAGAAAAATACAAGGTCATATTAGTAGTTGGTTACACATAGAAATTTGGTATTGATTATTTTGATACTTATTCACCTGTAACCAAAATAGCCACTATTAGACTCTAGTTGCTCTGGCTGTTACTCGTGGCCTGTTGATACATCAGATGGATGTAAAAAACAGATTTTCTTAATGAAGATTTAGAAGAATGGATCTAGATGACTCGGCTTGAAGGTCTTGTAGTGGCTGGTCAAGAAAATGAAGTATGCAAGCTTAAAAAATCACTCCATGGTCTAAAACAAGCTCCTAAACAGTGGTATGAAAAATTTAATGGTACTTTAGTAAACAATGACTATAAAGTAAATTTTTGTGATGCATGCATTTATTCAAAGATGTTTGGAGCTGAATGTGTGATTATATGCTTTTATTTTGATGACATGCTTATTTTTTGTACAAATATAGATGCCATTAATAATACCAAATTATTGATTTCTTCACATTTCGAAATGAAAAATTTAGGAGAGGCTGATTTAATACTTTGTGTTAAAATAAGGAAAAATGATAACGGTTTCTCCTTATGTCAATCACATTATATTAAGAAAAAGTTGAAGAAATTTGATTGCTTTGACAAACCACCTGTTAGAACATCCTATGATGCGAGCATAAGTCTTAAGAAAAATAAGGGTGAAAATGTATCTCAATCTGAATACGCAAAGATCATAGGTAGTGTCATATTTTTAATGAACTACACTAGATCTGATATTTTATATGTTGTAAGTAGATTGAGTAGATATACACATAATCCTAGTAAAGAACATTGGAATGCTCTTCATCGTTTATTGAGATATTTGAGAGGTATAATGGATTGCTGTTTGCATTTTAACAAATTTCCTGTTGTGTTAGAAGATTATTGTGATGCAAACTGGGTTATAGATAACGTTGAGGTAAGCTCCACTAGTGGATATGTGTTCATTTTAGGTGGAGGAGCTATATCATAGAAGTCAGCCAAACAGGCCTGTATAGCACACTACCATGGAGTCAAAGTTCATAGCACTCGAACTAGCACAGCAAGAAGCTGAATGGCTTAGAAGTCTTCTTGGAGATATGCCACTGTGGGGGGCATCTATGCTAGTATCCCTACATTGTGACTCACAAGCTGCCATAGGAATTGCCAAGAACAGTGTGTATAATGGCAATAGGAGGCATATACGCCTGAAACATGGAGCTGTGAAACAATTGCTAAAGGACGGAGTAATCTCCTTAGAGTGTGTGAGGTCCGAGAGAAACTTAGCATATCCTCTCACTAAAGGCCTGACAAGGAGAGTGATTCTTGAGTCCTCGACATGTATGGGACTAAAACCCTGATGCTTTATTTATCCATAATCCTTATAGGGTGGTCTATATGTAGACTTGATGGATTATTGACGTAAATCCAATGCCAGTCTTTGGGTGGTCTGTTTATAGACTCGATGGCTTCCATGAAAGAGTTAAGAGTCTCTTTCTAGGGCTTTCACGTGATCCAAGATTCTATGTGCATGACTTTTAAAAGCACCTGTTATATATCGCAAAATCGAAATTAAGAATTAAAATGTGTTGTGGGGGTCTCAACCATAATTATTGAAAGTTCAAGACGTAACTTACCTTCATTACTTAGGTTGTTGTCTCACTTCACTATGCATTAATTCAAATCGTAAGATATTAATGCTTAAGTTTTATTCTTCTTTTGCTCAGAATTTGTCGTTTGTTTATTTTATTTTACTTTTTTCTCCTTTTGTCATTCTTGGGGGATTGTTAGGAATGTCAAAAAGGAAAAATGAAAAATTAGCTTTGGCACCCATGGCCTGTTTATTTTGAAAAAAAATATAATTTGATATTATAAGCTCATTTTCTTAATAAATAGATATGTTGTTGTATATGGGCCAACCCATTAGGTTATTTTAAATAGTTGTACCATTATGTATTAAGTCCATCCAGCCACAAACACATAATAACGTTTTTAATTTGAAAAACATTTGGGGAGTTACTTTCCATTTTGTAGAAAACAGTTTCTTAATGACTTTCATTTATTTTTTAAAAACTTTTTTATTTATTTTGGGAAAAACGTTTTCATCTCAACTCCAATATAAACCACCATTGCTTTCATTTGTGAAACACACAAAGTTTGTTCAACTTCTCCTCTACTTCTTTTCTCCGTACTTCTCTCATCTGTTTTGGTTTTTATTCTGAGTTGATTCCAACTCGTTTTCCAGCGAGTGCAAGCTTAAATTCGGGTGTTGTAACGATTTAGCACCACGGTCGTGCCGAACTTTGCTTTCAAGGCAATGGTTTCCACGATACAACAACGCCTTTTTCTATATCGTATTCTTCCTCCCATTTCTCTTATTCTAAAAACCCACAACATGACATACAACATATTAAACTAAGTACACACACATTTTACTCAATAATAAATACAATACGAACCCCAAAATCAAGCTTCAAATTACCAAGTTGGATATGTATATATATCAACAAAATTATATACAGGTATATCACTAACAAGCCCAACATGTATGTTCAATAATCAATTCCTCCATTCTAATATAATGAATACCCAAAATCACTCACAAAACACCTCGAAAATCATCCCCAAAATGACTAAAACTAGTATGCATGCTACAATTAAACCAAATGTCGAAATAAATATCAAATAAACAAATAATTGAAAGAAAAAATGAAATCATGAGCAAAATGCTTAAATATTAAAATCTAACCTCCAAAAGACTAAATGGTTGTTGAAAGAAGCGGTGGCGGTGGTTGTGGGTGTCTGGTAACAAGTTTGACAATGGGTATCGATAACAAAAACGAAAGAAGATGAAACACAGTAAGAATGTGAGGAGAATGGCTATCAGAATGTAATGCCCCAGGCCCAGGATTCGGACCAGGATTTGGAATCCGGATTTGGCCTTAATCGCCCCTACATTCCCCTACAAACCAACACATGTCCTTTCAACATATTTTATCCTCACTCACATGCTTCCTAATAAAGCAACTAGGAGGCCACTCAACCGAAGATTGCTTCAAGTCAAGCACGCTTAACTTTGGAGTTCTTACAATTGAGCTACCGAAAAGGAAAGTGCACCTTGTTAGTATAGGTAGAGACTTTCATTTCTTTTAAGTCCTTCTTGACCATTCTTCCAGGATCTCAGGATCTTTCTCATTCGGATGTGGTATCGGTTTATTCATGTACCCCTCTTCTCTAGTCGGGCGTCACATAAGTTAATGAATAAGGGTCATATTCATCCAGGAAAAGAAGTTGTTATAGTTGCTGCTTTGAGCAGGAAGTCCAATTGTTCAATAATTTCACTGTTGGGTGTGTTGCCCTAAACTAGTAGTTTGTATTTTGTGTAAAAACAAATGTATATTCAATAAATTTGTTGTTGAATTTAAGCAGTGCATTGTCCAAAATCCAATAAACTAAACATCCAAGGTTGTTTCATGTAATCGAGACAGTATATATACTGGGTATATATTTGATATATTGGGTATATATTTGATATACCCCTGATATAGGAGGTATATATTTGATATACCCCTGATAAACAGTTGGATAATGTCCCGTGAATAACCTAAAGGGTCTATAGTATATGGATAAGGCTGGGTACCTTATCTTGGCAACACTATGGATACGGCCCACTTTGCAAATGTTATAGACGACTCGATCCAGGTCATTCGTGTGGAGACATGCGAGTGAGGGTATCCTGTACAATGAGTTTGTATAAGACCGGACTGCGAAATAGACAATCTTTAGATGTAACACCGTTGACTAACAGATTGTTATTTCATAGGATGACCAAACAACTCATTCGCAATCCTGAGTGAGTTATGGACTTCTGCCCGTGAGGGCTCGTCCTTTGATTTATATGGGTGAAAGTGGTCCAAGTTGCCGACTCAATATTCCTACCATTTTGGGGACGAGATCGAGTGGGGAGCTGGAAACATAACTTCACAAGATGGAATTCACTCCTTCCCGACTTTAGGGGAGTAGATGAGTGTTCTCTTAAATGCTGACTCCGGGACTTGAACAAGGGACCCCACCCTCTCATTGGCCCGAGAGGGACTTCCGGTTATTGGGTGGACCATAGCCGGGTTGTTCATTAGAGGAGCAGTGGTATTTAAGGAGTAAGATGTGACTCAAGGGTAAAACGGTAATTTGACCCAACTTGAGTTACGAGCACTCATGATGGATTGACTTGTCATTTATGGTCGTATATCCGTGGACACGAAAACATTCTGCAGTGAGAAGAGTTCAACTGCGGGTCTTTAGTGGAGTGACCCGTAGTTAACGAATGTTGATTAACTTGGTAAATGAGTTTGACTGATTAATCTTGTATCGTTGGAGCTTCTGATCTGTAGGTCCATTAGGTCCCCTTGCTAGCTCATAACGGGTAAAACGAGGATCAAGGTTTTGGAAGAATTTGAACTGTTCAAATTACTTAAGGGTTTATATGTATATTGATACATTATAATATATAGTTAATTATAAATTAAAACTATATATTATAAGAGAAATTATTTGAATGAGATTCAAATAAAATTCATATGAATATGATTCATATGAAAACTATAAGTTATAAATTAATGCATATAAGATGTACATTAAATCTATAGGTTATACAAGAGAGAATATAGTTTAATTAAATATGAGATATTTAATTAAATGTTAAATAATTAATTGTTAATTATTTAATATTACATTTAATTAATTAATTATTATTTAATATTATTTAATTATTAATTTGATTAATAATTATTTAATATATATATATTAATTATATTAATTAATTAATAAGTAACTCCCCTGCATTTTAGTAGGGGAGTGGGGAGTTCAATGACGTGGGGGTAACTCCTCACGTCATTTGTTTTTAGTATGCAGAAGTGTTCTGCAGAAAAGGACGACATAGAAAAAAAAAGGAACTCCCAAGAATCTCTCTCTCTGAATTTTCCCTCTCATTCTAAACGGTGCTCCCACAAGTACGATCCCGAGACCCAAGAGGATAGCAAGGAAGATTCGGTGGTGGTGTTTGAGGGAAAATTGTTGAAGAAAAGTTCTTCAAAGGTAAGGAAAAACTAGTTTTCCCCTGTATTTTCACTCTTAACACTTTTGATTTTGTTTCCCAAAAATCATGAACGATGGTCCCCTTCCGCTCCGGGATTCACATCCTTTCATTCACTTGGTGCAATTGGTTTTTTGTTTTAAGTAAGTTAAAAAGTTTGAGTATAGAAGTAAAAGCTGTTGAGTTTAGAGTTTTATTTGCCACTTCTAGATAAGGTTTATTTTCAATGGTAGAATTGTAGAAGCTCAACTTGGGCATGCAACGTTGATTAAGGTAAAGAAAGAAGTAAAAGTGGTAAGTGAAGAGATTATATGGCGAGAAATAATGAAGTTAGGATTGGAGAGAACGAATGGGTATCAAGCACTTAAAGAACATTCTTGGTAGGCCGGTATGGAAAAGAGAAATGTGAAACTTCGATTTGTTGTGATACATTCGGAGAAGGAAAATTAGTAGGGTTAAGAACTTGTGAAGGTATTATGGAAAAGGTTAGGATAAGTACGGAAAGGTGGAAATGGCAAATGATTGACAAAAGTGTATATTATTAAGTGTCAGGAAGATTTGAAAGCTATGATAGGTAAAAAAGTTTTTTCTCAATAGTCACCTTGGAAGAGCATGCAGAGTTTAATGAGAAAGGAAACGTTGAACCCAAAATTTATATGTCTATGGGAGACTCTTGACCGTGTTGGGCTACCACAGTATATAATTTATAATTGCCAGTTGAACTTCCCATAATTCAGATTGTATTTTATGTTTATATGTGGTGCAAGTATATAGTAAATTCGTTGCATGTTCTTAGATTGAATTGCAACTAGTGCACTTAAAAAGAATATGTTTTATGAAGAAGAGCCGGTATAGACTTTTGATGGGAAAAGATTGGTGTTATGAAATAAGATCATTCCTTTAGTTAAAGTTTTATGGAGGAACCAAACAGTGAAATAGGCAGCTTGGGTAAGTGAACATCAGATGTATATTTAGTACCCTTGATCGTTCTTCTAGTTATTGTGGTTGAATTTCGAGGACGAAATTCTAAAAAAGGAGGTAATAATTTGTAAGGACCCATTTGTCATTGATTTCTAAAAGGGAAAAAAAGGTAAAGTTATAAGGTCATTATGGTCTTTTCGGGTCTAAAAAAAAGATAATAAAATAAAAGAAAGATTTGAGAATTTTTGTGAAAGGCACGTGGTTTAGGGTGGACATGTGTCTAATTAAGGATGAGGAGAAGAAGAGTTTAGCAAAAGAAAGAAAAAGAAAAAAAAAAGAAGAGGGGAAAGAAATGAAGAGGAGGGAATGAACAGAGGAGAGGGAGAGCAGGGTTTTGACAAAAAATTATGAGGATTAGAGGCTGAGAATCCTGTATTGAAGGTAAAACTGAATATTTCAACTATTGAAATGAGCAAAACTTGGTAACTAAACTTGTTTGCTTGGATGATTTTGTAATAATAGAAAGTGAATAAGGGTTTATGGGTTGTTCTATTTTATGTTCAAGAAGTTCCTTGGAGATGGTAGATTTTAGACTTCCATAGAACTTTGAGTTAAGCTTTTACTTATGAGCTTGTTAAGGTTATTTGGAGGGGAATAATGGCTGTAAAATGGAGAAATTAAATGTAGCATAAGGGTGGTAGAAATTAACCATGGAAATGGTAGAAAGAAAATTGAATAGAGAAGGACGGAGAAGAACCTGAGTTGAGTTTTGAAGAAGGAAGAAGGGTTGTTGATTGGAAGAGAGAGAATAATTGTGGTTTAAAAAGAAATGAGAAGGAAAATGGAATTGTTGAAAATTAGAGGGCTTTCACGTGTGAATTTGAAAGGAAGAGAAATTGAATTGTGTTTGTGGGTCCCACATGTGTAAGGTTAAGAAAAAGAAGAAGTGATGTTTTTAATCAAGAGAGAGAATGAATTATTAAATTTGATATATGGGGTAATTTGGAAGATAATATGATTTATATTGGAAACAACTGGATGTTGGAATTATATTGGATTAAAGCATGAATTAATTTAATATTGGATTAATATATTTCATGTCATACAGAAATTGGAGGTGAACGAGTCGATTTGAAGGATTTGTGAGTGGTTAATTTATTAAACGTTTTCTATTATCAGTATTATAAAATTTATGAGAAATTATATATATTATGTATGAGAATGAAAGAAAATGTGTTTCTCTAATAATTTAGAAATATTTATGAGAATTTAGAAATGCTTTATGATTTAAAAAAAATGTTTAAAGCTTCTAGAAGATATTTAGAAATAGATTTTAGAAAATGATTTAGAATTTCATGAATTGTTTCAGAGAGAAATATTTTAGAAATGATATGAGAAAGTTAGAAAAGTTCTTAGAAATAAGAAAAAAAGAATTTTAGAACCGTTCATGAGATTGATAATAGTTTTCAAACCACCATGTTATTGTATCCATGTGATTACTCATATACTATAAGAATGTGTTTCTATAGTATACCCAAAAATAGAAGCTCTTTGGGACCATTTGACTCCGCGCGTTGAGAGGATTATTCTGCTGTGTGTATTGAGATTACTCTATGCCAGTAGACTAGAATAGAATATAGATATGTGTGTGATGTTCAGTTTTATTTATTTGTTTTATGTTTGAAAGAAGAATGTTTTATATGTTTTAGAATGTATTTTAGAACAGATTGAGAAGTTGGCATAACTAGGTCGCAGGGGATGTAGGGGAATATCGGGGCGATTAGGGCCAAATCCATATTCCAAATCCTGGACTTGGGAGTGTTGCCTTTTCGGTTTGGCTAGAAAGAAATTGTTGTTGCAAGTTTATTATGAGAAACTTTACTGAGTTTAGTTGCTCGAGTTTTATGAAATTTAAATGAGAATACTGTTATTATTTCAGTTTATGAAGTTTGTTTTAAGAACTGAATTTTCAATCGTTTATGAAAGAAATTTGATGAAATTATTTTCCTATTAACTTACCACTCACTGGGCGTTCCAGCTCACTCATTATCATTTGTTTTTCCCCAAGTCTCTACCTAAGTATCTAAGTTTCAAGGAGAAAGTAGATCAGATTCTGCAACCCATAAAAAGTTGAAGAGTTGCATGACATTTTGTATGCAGGTGGTTTGTTTGTAAAAAGTTTCTATCTGCACCCTTTGATAAGAAAAGAATGTTTAGAATGGATGTAAGACTCGTTGTTCTATTGAGATTATTGATTTATTGTGCATCCATTCAGAATTTATTAGTCAAAGTTCAGGTCAAATATAAGAAGAAGTTGACCATGGGCTTCGTTGTTAGTCGAGGTCTGTGGTCAGCGCGACTCATTCTAGGACTAGCAGATATTTTGGAACAGGTTGTGTCACGGAAACAATGGTGAAAAGCGAAAATGAAGAAGACAAAGAGTAAAGTAAAAATTGGGAAATTTTCTGTAGGATAGTAAAAAGATGCGGCAATCTAGGGATTTAAAACATAAACTACCCAAATCAACCATTTTTCCATTTCCAATTCCATATTTTAATAATAATTACATATATATATAAAGGATATATTGGTAAAATGCTAATGGGTTCCCTCAAAAGGGTAGTATTTTAAGACAAAATTGTAAATGGTTAAAATTGAATGCTTTATGTAATTAATATCCCAAAATAGTCTACTTAGGTATATATCACAAATATGTTGGTATAAGCCCAAGAATATCCGTACATGTGTGTTGCCCTTGCTGTTCGTTCAGTCGGATAGGTTCAGGTAACTCATGCTTGCGCGAAAATAAGAAATCCTTTTGTTAAATTTTATTTCATAGAAAATGATTTTTTTTTTTTTTACTTTTTCCCTTTGTTTCTTAAAAATTTTTTTATAACATAAAAAAAAAGGTAAATTGCATAAACCACTCTTGAAGTATAGTAAGTAGTATAGTAAGTGTTGCAATTACACCCTTAAAATTTCAATTGTAAAAATTAAACCTTCAAACTTTCATAAAATAAAAAACTAAGTCCCTAAACTTTCACCAGTAAAAATTAAATCCCAAAGCTTTCACAAATGATAAAATTGCACCATTTAAATTTGTTATTGTAAAAATTAAACCCTAAAATTTTAAAAAATTGGATCTATTTTACAATTTGCGAAAATTTTATTCATCTTCGCTGAATTTTAATTTTACTGAAAGTCATTATTCTTCTCAGGTGAGGTCACAATTGTTGAATTTGAAAACCCAATGGAGAATCCACCGGTTGACCAAACAAATTTCCTCATCTATTCCATTTTTCTCGCACTCCTCTTCCTCCTATTCTTCTCCACATCTTTCGATCGTCGCCCAAGTCCAGAAACTTCTCTGCCTTCTCCACCTTCCATGTTCCAATCCCATAGTGGTCAGTTCTCCGTTTGGTTCCTCAACATCTCAACCGACGACATCATTTGGTTTGCCAATCATCTTTCTCCAATCAACCGCTAGGCAACTCTGACAGTCACACCCTCCGGCCTGCTCCAAACAAAACCTTTGGCCTTCTAAGAATGTTTTTCGAAACCCAAATTTCATGCAACTAATCCTCCGCAATGGTGAGGATTTGATCTACGCGACGTGGGATAGCTTCCAATTTCCCACCAATCGATGACTTCAATTTCATAGATCCAATTTTAAAAAGCTTTTAGGATTTAATTTTTATTTTGGATGCAATTTTATCTGAAAGATTAAGGGTTTAATTTTTATTTTGAAAGTTTAGGGGTTTAATTTTTTATTTTTATAAAAGTTCGAGGGTCAAATTTTTATAATTAAAAGTTTATGGGTGTAATTGCAACAACTATCATACTTCAAGGGTGGTTTATACAATTTACCCAAAAAAAAATGACATGTAGTCAACGACAGGAGGGAAAATGACTTTCCCCCCTTATCGACCTGTCGAGCACCTTGTCATGGCAACATGTCGAGCGACAAGTCGACGTGTTGCTGGACATTTAGAACTCTGTATACAACTTTAGACATTCCAAAACTTTTGATATGTAAAACTTAAGTATAATTAAGTGTTATAATTATTAGATTAATTTATATAAGTTAAAAGACAAATTTTTTCATATTATATTTTATGATATAAATTAAATATCAAATCTAAAAAATATCTTATAATATTTAAAAGGAAATAACCAATCAGGTATTATTTTTATCTAAAGAATCGACACACTCATAATGTCAATGAACTTGTGAGTAAATGACTTAGTTGAATTGATATAAATAATTACTCCATATGTTTATTTAAATCATTTATCAATTAGTTTCACCATTCCATTGATAATAAAATATGATCAACTTTTCTTAAAGTATACTCCACAATATCTTAAAAATTTTCATTATACGTCACGCAAAATAAAAATATCATTATAGTACTAATATAAAATAGAAAAACAATAAAGTGAAAAGATTATTAGGCAAATAATATTGTGAAAATATTATACCTCTTCATCAATCAAGTAGATCTTGATGGTTTGTATATATCTCCATTTTTCTTCTTCAAATTACCATAACTTTGATAATCCATTATTACTAAAATTGCTCGAAATTCTTTAGCGAGATATAATCTTCTAAAAACATTATATAGCAATTGAAAATAGAAAAAACAAAATGAAATTTAAATATAAAATTGAAAAGAAAATGGTAAATTATTTTTGACTCCAATCTAAAAAATTACATTGACAAACCTAGAACTATATATATATATATAGTAAAATGTAAGAACATGAAGAGACCATATATTTAAAAATTTGAGAAAGATGAAAAGTCACATAATAGAAAGTTTTCTTTTAATTTAGTCTTAACAAGTCATTACTTTTTTTTTTTTTACTATAACATGTGGGGTGGGAATTTGAACTCTTAACCTCAAGGTTGAATATAAGTGTCTTAACAAGTCATTACTAAGTTAGGGTAGTGTTAAGGGGTATTTAAGTGAGTTTTTTTAAGTGAGTGTTATTATAAGGATATTGAAAGTTTTTTTTTCTCTCTTTCTTTTTCTACGAGTGTTAGGTGTATGTAGAATTAGTGGATGAGTTTTAATTAATTACTTTTTAATTAATAAAATGATATTTTAGCCATTATACAATAAAAGGTTAAATTTGTCCTAAAAAAAAGTTTCTTCCACGTCTCTACTTCTTAATATACTAGTTTGTAACACGTGTCATTCACGTGATAGGTAGAGGTTGCAAAACAATAGTGTTATATTTTTATTTTAAAATATAGCTGTATTAAAGAATTTTAATAAGACATTACATTTTAATAATTGTAAAATTATTTTTTTTCAATTATAAAATAACTTTATAATCGGTAGACTTGGTACCTTTGTTTGAGGTTGTTTTATTTAACATCCTCATCTTCCATTTTAATACAGTACTATATAATCTATAAACAACGCTTATTAAGGATATTAATTGGGTGTTGGATATACATCATCTAGCTTATCGTTTCAACCTCATCTCTTTTGAGTATATTAGTTGGCAAAATAGTAGGGTAGCTTATTTCCTTGCAAAAAAAAAAAAAAGAAGTTGCTGCTAATATTTTATCTTCGTATTTATTGTTGGACTACCAACTATTTTTCCCTTTGGTTATCTATAATACTTATAGATGAAATACTTATCGATGTAACCAATTTAGTAGTGTCCCCTATTAGTATTTAATTGAAGTGACTTTCGTGTAAAAGTAAATAAATACAAAAAAATAAAACCACCTTGCAATTCATACAGAAAAATGAGTGTGCTAGACTATTATATCTTACCCTACTAAATGTAGAAACTTTAGAAAAATAAAATTAAGAAAATAAGAAAAATAAAATTAAGAAAATAAGAAAAATACACTAAGAATTGAAAGTACAAACGTTTTCTGGAAAAAAAATAAAGTAAAAGATACGACTCCTTATAGGAGCAGAAGAAGATGTAAAACTATTAAAATTTCATTATTAATTACAATAAAAGGTAAGCTCATAAATTATAGAATTAACCTTACGAATAAAATGTCCAAAACTTTTTTATACTAATCTTTCATATTCCATTATTGATTTTAACTAAAAGAAATTGATGGACAAAATTTTCCATATTCAAGCTTTTTCATATTCGAACTTCTTACATTCTTGTCCTTGATTAATTTTATGCCTTTAAATTATTCATAATTTCAATTTACATTTATAACATTATTTTAAAAAATTATCTAATTATTAAAATTCTAAAAATTTTGAAATTTTATCCTTTATTTATTATAATTAATGAAAAAGTAATATGTTTTAGAGGTAAAATTAATAAAATATGGGAAAATGTAAAAGATAGTTTATTTTTAGAAAGTATGAAAGGGTGATAGTTTATTTATAAAGATCCTATATAGTATTTATGTGAGAATGTGAAAGGGTGTAATTTGAGGGGGAAAATAAATGAGGTGATATTTGAATTATAGGAGTGAATGTGGTATAGGTGTGTGGGTTATCACCACAAATATGCCTCCATATTTGAGCATAAGAAGCAATTGCGCAATAAAAAAAGAAAAAAGATATTGGAATATGTGAGAATATGTGAAATATAGATAGCTAAATATAAAACAAAGAATAAAGATGAAACTTTTCTCTGTATTCCATCAAAAAGAAACTTAAAACTCAACAGAGAAAGAGTAAAAATACGATAATAACACCAATTTATTTGAAATGAAAGTTGAGCAAATAATGAGTAAATTGGGTGAAGCAGGAGTGATAAAGCACAACCACTCTACATGAATTAATGAGATTGACAAGATCTATAACTACAATTATGATTTACTTTCAACATGGTATTATGTTACAACTGGAGGAGCCATTAAAAAACAAAATTTTCCGTCGTGATGATTATGGACACCATGACAAATGAAGATGAAGCATGGTGTTGAGATACTCATAAATGAATTAAATGATGGTGGTGGTTTATTCATCCTTAAGATAATATCAAAGCAGGAGGTCCTGTGTTCTAAAAACTTATTTATAGAAATGTCTAAAATTATAAAAGATTTGATTTCATAAGTTATTATGATAATCACTCCTTTAAAAAGATTGATTCTCTTGATTTGCCAATTTTATTAATTATAAAAATATTCAAACCATTCGCTCCCCTTTTGTAATTTCCCACCGTTTCTCTTATTCAACGGGTATAGGTCTTCACTAACCTCCCCTTGTTTGAGTGGATGTTTTAGTTTTTTATTTGAGTGGTCTCCTAACCTTATTGTAATTTCCCAATGGCGTTCGCATTGTTTTAGTGGCTTGTTTGAGTGCAAGGTCTGTTTTAATGAAATCAATTTTATCAGGTTTAGTTGCTTATTAAGTTGGCAAGCTCTTCTTTATACTGTTTTGCTAGGTATAAATTTGTCAAAGTCTTATTTCTACCGTATTTGAGGTCATATATGGCTCCCGTTGGTTTTCAAATGGCTAATTTATATATATATTCTTTTGGTGTTATTTATCATTTAACAGAAGATAATTAATGAGAAAAATGTATTGATTGACACCAATATTGAAAGGAGAAGAAAACGCAATTTATCTATACATCGAAAGAAACATGGGTATGAATGAATGTTATTTTTTTTTAATTACAATTTATCTATTTCTATTTGTATATATATATTTCTTATTATGTATTCTATTATGTTCATGTTGTTTCGTTATTATAACATATATTCTACTTGTACTTTTGAAATCTACTATTATTCGCGATTTAATTAACATTATGTATAAACACTTAAGTAGGATATAATTTACATATCAGGTATTATTATAGAATATTAACAATTAAGTATTCATTTGTATATTTTAGTATATAACGTATACACCGTGAAGACTTTTGAATTCAAATATTATTATGGATATTGTGAATATAATATATATACCTATTAATATTGTCTTATAAATATAATACTATATATTATTCAAACTTATAGAGAATAATTTGGTATAAATGTAAATGATTTGTATTTTTTATAAATATTATGTAAGTAAATGTACTTTTATAAATGTCATGTAGGTAGCACTTCTATTACCATGCGCATGTTTCATAGTGGATTTTGGAACGATAGAGATAAGTACGTGGAATATAAAGTGTCAAAACTAATTATAGATCAAGAAATGTCATATGCCAATTTGATGGAAGAGATAATGAAACAATTGGGATTGGTAAGTAGTTCTGATTATCCTGATGTGTTTGCATGCATTGGAACCACTCGGTTTATTAAGAAAGACATGAAAATATCATTTGACAAGGATGTGCATTGGTTGTACAGCATCATTTTTAATGGTGTTGTCTAATGCTGTAGTTTAGTCGTCAATTGTAGAAATTATCTTTCTAACGTATTAGACCGCATGCCTATTAATACTTCAAGTTCGATAGACAATGATATACCATCAATTGGTCAATTTCATCACTTGATTGATGTTGCCAATATTTCGACAACTTTCCACATTAAAGTGAATGCAAAGTTTTGTGGAAAGCGTAATTTATAGAATGCGTTGCGGTCTGTGGTTATAAGAGATAATTTTTAATTTAGGACTGTCAAATCAAATCGTGAAGTACGCATTGTCTATTACTTAATGGACAATTGTCAGCGGTTTCTTCATGCTTCCAAGTTTGGAGACAAGGAAGTGAGATTTGGATAGTAAAGAAATTTCTACAAGAACATATATGTGTTTACTTGAAATAGTTCTTTACGATCATAAGCAGACAACTTTTTCTGTTATCAAGGAGTTTATTAAGGATAGGATTAACATGTATGGCACAGATTTGCTTAGTGTTAAAGATGTTATATCCCATGTGCGTAGAGAACTTGGTATTAGTATCAATTATCAAAAAGCCAAGCGTGCAAGAGAATCTGCAATAAAATAAATTAGGAGATCCCTTAAGGAGTCTTACGCATTTAATCCCTTCGTTTTGTCGTATGATTAAGGTGAAAAATGAAGGTATGATTCTATTCACTTATTTACAGTATATCTCCCTAGTAGAGTAATATATTATATAATCTATTATATACCTAATGTTGTAGGTTCAGTTTGTGATTTTTTAAAGTTGACAATCATGGAAGATTTCAGTACCTTTTCATGGCTTTGTCGTCTTCGATCGCTGGCTGAAAATATTGTCGACCTGTTATTTCAGTTGATGGAATATCAATGAAGAATAAGTATACCGGCACTCTATTATCAACTTGCACTTTAGACGCGAATGATCAGATATTCTCTTTGACATTCTGTGTTATGGATTCTGAAAACGACGCTTCATGGGTTTGGTTTTTTGAACAGCTAAAACGATGTAGGTGTTCGTTAAGACCTTGTAATTGTCTCAGATCGGCATAAGAGTATAGTCAAATCAGCTGATAAGGTTTTCACTGTTGCTTGCTATTGCATATGGGCATTCCACCTCTTCAAGAATTTAAAGTTGAAGTACAAAGAAAAAAATTTTGATAAATTATTTTTCCCATGTGCCAAAGCATACAATGTTGATGATTTTGAACATAACATGCACCTTTTAGATTCTACTCTACGAGGCATACACAAGGAGTTGTCAAGCATAGGTTTCTCTAAATGGTCGTGTGCTTATTCTCATTCGTCAATATACAATTTTATGACAACCAACATTTCACAAAATCTAAATGTTGTCATGAAAGATGCAAGAGAATTACCAATTACTTCCATGCTAGAAGTTGTGCGATGATGTTGTAGAGGTGGTTATGTGAGCTTAAGAACGATGTCGATTTCCAAATTATTGAATTCACGAAAAGTGCTGAGAGTAAGTTAAGAGAACAAATTTCAACTGGTCGTACAATGCAAGTAAGTTTTCATAAGCAGTAATACCTTACATTTATTAATATATTTTTTTAATAGTAATTGTTTTCATTTTAATTAAATTAGTTATGGTATATGTATGTACTCTTAAATAATAAAAAACTGATGTTTGCTCTCTTTCCAAATTCTTTTAGGTTTATGCTGTCAATAGCGATATTTATCAGGTAATTTATAACCATATACAGTTTGAGGTAATACCTCAAAACAGAAGTTGTTCTTGTCGTTGGTGGGATATCGTTAAAATATCTTGTTCACATGCATGCGCCGTATTGACTCAGAAGCATTTACCTACTAAACTTTACGTCTCCTCGTACTATTCCAACAACTATTTACGTTCCACGTACAGTGGAAGTATACACCCATTAGGTCATCAGTCAAGTTGGAATATCCCAGAAGACGTGTAGATTATGAAGATGTTGTCTCCCAATGTAAAACATCACTGCTAGTAAACCAAATAAGTTGGGGATTCCATCAGTATTAGAATTTAAAAAGCGTGTTAAATGAATAGTTGTGGAAGATATGGTCACAATAGGAAGTCGTGCAAATTTTCGCTTACGCAATAGATAGACATTGATTTATATGCTTTTTCTTGCTTATCGTATTTTATGCACTTAAAACAATTTCATATTACTGTTTTTTATTTCAGTTATATTTCATTTAAAGCATTGAGTCTTTATCATGTCAAACTAAATTTTATATATTATTACTACATTTTAATATACTGGAACATAGTAAATAATCTTCTTAATAATAATTGATTGTTATCAAGTAGGTAGTCGAACACACAAAAATAATAAACTTCTTAATATTTGCTTGTAGTTGCATTTTTTATGTTTTTATGTATCTGTTGGTTGAAATTTGAACAAACTCAATATATTAGAGTCACAAGAATTTTATATTTAAGATAGATGGTGAGTCAAGCTACTAGATGAGACAAATAAAATAACCTATTAATGGATAATTGCCAAGTAATTTCAGAAATTCCTTGTGTAATATATTTCACTCAAGCGTGTCTAAAAGTTATCAAATGGTTTATAACTTTGTAGTTTTTACAAACAAAGCTTCAATAGATCAAATCAAGCTAGGTCACAATTAAGAAGACATACTAAGTGATATTGAATATATCTAACGTTAAAGTAAATAATAACTAACACAAAAAATGGAATGATGTATTCCAGTACATAAAGTCGAGACTTTAAGTTGTGATAACAAGTTGAAAGTTGGAGAATCAAAATCTTCAATGCTTGATAGCTTAGATTTACTATCTTCTGCTGAACCAAACTTTGTAGTGTACGTGATCTATTAACCTTAGAAGGCAGCACCACTCTATGTTTTGTTTGTCTCAATGGTTCGACTTCCCGAACTTTCAATCATGTCTTCATATTTTCATTCCCCCCTTTCTTAAACGGGTCTGTTCCTCTCAACTACACATTAATATAACTATATGTTACATATAAAATATATACTCGTATATCCCAACAATTCTTTGGCGGCAGCAATAGAACCAGAGCAAGTAGTATGAAGAAAGGAACTTTGAATATGTCTAAAATTACAACCTAAATCTAGCAATGTTAAGAAGTTACATGGTACAACTATATATTATATAGTAAAATACAACTATATATTATATGGCTATAAATTATATTCAACTATATCCCAAATTAACAAATATGAATTTATACCTCTTCTTGAAGGTGGCAATCAACTGCTTGCTTACTGCTCAATTTGTTTCAGAGGGTAAGGTGCAGGAGGGAAACCAGAGGTCCAAAGAATATCGACAAAATGAGGGTAGAAGCAACTATGGTGTATCAAAGTGATGGTTGCCACTTTTGAGAATGCATCAACAATTTGATTCACTTCAATTATTATATCCTAGATGTAAGTATCTCAAATCTTAGGGTGAATGTCACAATTTGTGTAGCCCAGTAGAGGTTTGCATGAATAATCTCAAAAACAAAGCAGAGGTTGGCTGAATAAAATATAGAACAATATCACAAACAAAGCTTAAGCAATAATGCATATCAAAGTTGGCTAAATCAGATGACAGCTCTAGCATAGGTTTATAATTCACAAGCACGAGAAGTTAAAAGAGTTTTTATACAAAAATGACTTGAGTTAAATTATGCCATAACCCATCAGTCACAGAGAAAGGAGAATGGGATATATCAGCATATAATTCTCAGTATGCATTAATTAAAACTTGACTTCTTGGATTAGATAAATATTGAAGCATAGACTATATATTATATACAACTATATCCGTATATATTTGACAGACCAAACAAAACACTATCACATGTTAAATACAACTAACCACATATTCATTAAGATGTTGCATGATCACTTTGTCATCTAGAAACATATTAGTTATCCTAAAACATTAAATCTAATACTTACAGCATGTATGTACATGTCTCCATCCTCCGACATAATATCATTTTGCTTGATGTTCTCCTTGTCCTGCATGATTTAATTTATAACAAAGAAATTTAGATATTTCTTTCATGCTCATATAGAGAATCGTTGGATGACTGGATTTCATCAATTGACGAAGCATAACATAAAATGATGAGCCACTAATCAAAGCATCATACTGTCGAATTCTACTAAAAAAAAAAAAAGACAAACCTTTTGTTTGGCAAGCAGCATCTTCTATCCTATCAACCTCATTTAAAAATTTAGTGCATACGAACTCATCTTTCATTAGATCTTCTTCGGTTTTTTAACTCCGAGTTCCTTGCAAAATGTAAAACATAGTAAATAGCTTTATACATGTCCTTCAAAGATTATGAATATTAATCATAATAAGACTATAGCTTTTGTACGATGCATTTATTTTAAATAATCACGTTATTATTATCTCCATCATTCTCACTAATAGTAGTAGCTGCACTATCTCTTGATCCATTGTCCTTTAGTTGATATTCTTCTGAATTTTCAACATGTCGTTCACCACCCTCATTACCACCATTGTTACCATCCCTTCCACCCCCCACCCCATCACTGTCCATGTCATCCTTTCTGATAACAGTTAACTTCTTATTCACTATTATTTGTTCAACACTCTCATCTCATAAAAGAGTGTATTGATTTTGCAATTCATGTTCTTGAGACTACTTAATACCATCTCTTTAAATGCTTCAAAAAATGGAGGAATATAGCTTTCTTTCGATCTAAAACGTGATGAATTCATATTTGATGATTCACCTTCCTCAAAAACTCTTGTTTTTACCTGTAATCGGTGCATCCTCATTTTCTTTGAACATATTTTCAAACTCAAACTGCATTAAAATTAACAAATCATTATTATAGTCATCAATATATATATATACACATTGAAAATAAAACTAAAAGTTAATAAAAATAAATAAATAATACCTTTTCACAAAAACTCTAATCGCTATAACCCGTCATTCCGGTTGTGCACCAGCCTTCCAATTTACAATTAGTGGTATATCAGTAGATACATGTTTGGTATATTTTGTTTCCCCCGAAGAAAGCAATGGTATTCATTCGTATGCCCAAATAAGCAATGCTAACGGTATTCCAGAGAGTCCCACAACAGATACATCAGGGTTTTTAATTGCTTTCTTTATAGAGTCGATTGTTGAGTTATAGCAAACACGTCCCCACGGGTAGTTCTCAAATTGTTCAGTGTCATTAAGAAGCTTGATATATTCTACTTCAATTCCTACTACTCTTTGTTTACCTAACAAGAAATTTAACAACAAAAATAATTATGTCATCTTAACTCTGTCCTTCTTCTTCACTACATCCATTGAATTAAACAAAGTACTTATTGTTGCCCTCTTCACAGGAATTGTTGTGTTGTTGAAATATTTATTCAAGAATCTCCCACTAAGTTTTTTAAAGTCCTTAGAAGGTAGTTCTTCGAAGTTTAGACCAGTGATAGCCTCAAACTCTTGTAATCCAAAATGAACCACTTTGCTCTCAAAGTTGAAATTAATTTCATCTCCTCATGAAGGACTACATTGTCTCCTAATTATGTGGTTAACCAGTTGGAGTGGATCTTTTTTCCCCCGCCGGGGCGATCCAGTCACCCGGAGAAGAGTTCCACTTCGATCAATTAGCCAAGATTTTGACCGGATACGAAATCACTGGTGCTCGATCTTAACATCTAAGAAGCAACAAAAACATGTATTTCTATATTTTCTTATATGTTTTTTTGACAATACGTCCTTAATATTCTCCAGCACTTCTAATTTTGAGTATATTTGAAGTTTCGTGCTATTTAACTACTTACCCCTCGGAAGTAACAATGTAGCTTCCTGAACATAATATAAACCTAAATGTAATTATATGCCTATAATATTTTGAAAAAGTACAATATAGTACATGTATATATAATACATACCCCATACACATCTGCCCAGTTCTGACCAATAAAATTACCTTTATCATATCTCCATTTTTCCTCCTATCCTTGCATTTTGATTTTTTAACATTTTTTAATTCAATAAAGATTAAGATAATCAACATCCCTTAAAAATATACTTCTACCTAAAAAAAAAAAGACTTACCATATTCACATTTTATTTGATCATATCATCTTCTTTCTTCTTCCCCTTAAATCCTGGCACATTCTTTACTCTTTCCATACCCCTTTTTAATTTTTTCAATCTTTCAATTATTGGTATATCATCATCCTGCATTATTCCAAATTCAAATTAGACTACTATTTAAAGAAATTAGACTAATAATAAGGGTTTAATACCTCAAATTCTTCTCTCTCTTTCCTTTTCCCTCTTTGATCGTCCACATTATCGAGTATTACTTGTTCTGTTATTTCCTCAATATGAGGTTGATCACCACGCACCTGAAGATAGCATATTTATATGCATATAATCGTTATTAATTGTGCTAAATATAAAGAATATCTATATGTATTACCACAAAAGAAACTATTTGAGTTCCAACAACTTCATCTTCATTTAGAAACTCAACTGTAGGTTCGCATTTAGTAACTTCAATCTCGACTTTTTCATCTTGTTCTTGTAAAATGACTATTGGTGAGTACTTCTTATAACGTGGCATATTACCGAACAAATTTTTGTAAAAGGAGGGCTTCAGTGCCTGAGGATCCTTTTCTTTTGTTTCTTCCTCCTAAGAGCACACCGAATGAAAAAATACAATGTATTTGTAAACTATATAAATCTCCGAAATAATACAATGAAAATATTGCATACCTCTGAGCTAAAATTAACATATACAGGGTCTTTGTTCGACTTGCTGCAAGATTGGTTAAGTAACCTATTACTTCTTTCTTTCCTTCTGTTTTGGTAGCCTTTTTCACTTGACCATGTTAATGTAATCCAATTAATATATATATATATATATAAAATGGAAAATACTAAAGGCTCATTTCAAGGCCAAGAAGTATCCAACCAAAGATTTATTCATATTTAAACTTCAATCCTAGTTGAATTTCAATCACTATATCCATGAAATTCTAGAGGGTAGTATCTATGAAATTCTACAGGGTAGTAAGTATAACATATTGAATATTAAATATATCCGGTATAATATAGCTGTGAAATATTATGACTAAACTTTTTGAGATATAAAATTTATCCGGATAATCTAAATCTCATATAAACTTCGATATCTTACAACTATCTCCTTTAGTTATTGTCCTAATTCAAACTAGTTAATACTTAGAACTAAATAAGAACCATAAGACACTTTCATGAAAGTTCAAGTAAATAAGGATCATAATCAACCATGGACCATTAGGCAAGAAAAATACACCACAAGTACACTAAATGTTGTTTACTGAAAACTAATCGTTCAAATAAAAAAAAATAATACAAACACTACCAAATACACATAATTAAATTCAGTATAAGAGGATCCAAAACTATAAGAATGAAAACTAATAACTCTTTCTATAAACAAATTCATTTTGCAAAAAAGTTGATGAAAAGAGAAATGGAATACCATATCAACACAAAAGATTTCCGGCTGTCTTATATATTCTCCATTATATTTCCCAGCAAAAATGATAGTATCCCAAATGTTTAAGCCATTTATTGTATTATAATTATATTATTGGAATGTTGAAATCATAAATAGCTTAGTCTTTTTAGGTCTTGATCTAATCGAAAGCAATACCAAACGATCCCATTTCAATTTCTTTCGTTTTCCTTCTGTATTTGCTTTATACTACTGCCTTTTATTACCTATAATAAAAAACAAACGTCAAACAGTACTATCACCTCAACTATTCATATAATCTCATGTTACATAACACTAAAACCCTAAAACAACTTGTAATTTAATTTTGTATTCACCTGATGATAAAGTAAGATCCCATAACATTGAGTGGAAAATCACTGTTAGCAACTCACTATCCAACGATTGTTAAGAATATCCAGATATAAAGAAAATTCCATATAAATTAAATTCTAACTAGCATAATCAAGTAAATTCTGGATATTGTAGTGTATAAAGTATATGGCACATGTGGTGAACCAATTCTTCCCCTATTGCAGCACATGCTTGAGGAGGCTGATCATTGACTAATGGGGAGAGTAAACTTCGTACCTGTAAAGCACCAACAAATGCTACACAGCTTAGCAATGGCAATGGCAAAATAACATTATCAATTTAATATGAATATGGAACATAACTAGACATCAATCATCATCATATCATAAGAACATAGCATAAGATTACCATCCAAAGAACTACAAATAGAGATTTTTTATATGGTCTGAGGGGATATTCTTCCTTTGGAGTCTCAACAAACAACCTGAGATTAGGGCAATAGAAAGCGTGTTACAGAAAATTAATATTGTACAACATGCTAGAAACCAATGCCTGCTAACGAACAAAAACAACATTCTCTATGAATTATTGCTTGTAAAAGATATGACTACTGATATCTAGAGGGTTTGAATGTTTGTCATTATCACCAAATTTTAATTGAAGATATGATTGGATTTTAGTATGTGACTTCAACTAACAACAGCAGCAGATTCTAGTGGCTCAAAACATTCATTTGTTCCAACAGAACAAAAATATTTGGAAGTTCACACAACTACTTGAGCATTATAAATTATATCCGACTAACCTTTTTTAGTTATAAAATATATTCGGATATAAAGTAAAATTCCATATAATTCACACAAAATCAGAATTCGAAAACAACTGTTGGAGAGTACTTGGGTATGGAAGGAACATTGAAAGGGTTAAACAATACAAACAAAAAAAAAAATAGGGTTTTCAACATTGTTCAAATCTGAAAGAGAAAACTAATAGGATATATTGGGATGTAAACCTTTCGATCGGGATAAACGGAGATGAACTACTCTGACGACGGAGAAAAATGGAGGCGGCCGGATAGGAAGGCAGGCAAACGTCGACCGGAGACGAAGGAATGCAGAAACGACCGGAGAAGAAGAACAGATGAAAGATAGAGGAAGAACGGATGGAAATCTCCTTTCGAACAAGATAGACGGAGACGAAATGCTCTAGTGATAGAGAAAAACGGAGGCGGCCGGAGAGGAAGGTAGGCAAACGTTGGTCAGAGACGAAGGAATGCAAAGACGGTCAGAGAAGAAGAATGGACGGAAAACAGAGGAACAAGAAAGGTCCGAGGAAGGGGTGTCAAAAATGGATGATTTTGGGGATTTTTGGAGTTTTGTTATTTTTTTATTTTGGAAAGTATAATTAAGCAAATTTTAAGGGATTTAAATTGTAACCTCTCAATTTATCAATTTTGGATTTTAAAAATTATTTAAAATATTGAGGTGCCTCCTCAAAATGATATACTAGTAATTTTTGTGATGGGTACCATCTTAATTAGGATTGTTTCGTGACAAAAGTGTAAATTCTATACATTTCAATTATTTTATGTAATTATGATTTCTAAATAGACCATCAATGTACTAATCTCATATAAATGAATTAAATTTACCGAACTCATCAGCTTAAGCATTTATTCATCCTTAAGACATGGAAAGTCTTTACCGAATCAGTCTAATTCCCTACAGAAATTTCATACGACCCACTTCTCAATTTACTCTCTCTTGAATAATGAGGCTTGTCCCTTCACCTAACATAAGCAATGTTAACAAAATGTCAAAGAACGAAAATAAAAGCTATGTTGTGTACAAAATATATGTAAAATAAATCTTTTCTATAGTTGTATGTTGGAGGTCGGAGTTGAAAAACTTTTGGTACTCTTAATTCTTTTTAAATTCCGTGAAGTATATAAATGAAGGAAAAAGTAAAACTATTCATATTTTACCTTTTAAAATTTCATTCCTTTATCAATAGTTAATTTTTATTTATCAATTTAATTTTCCAACCATTCTAGAAAAAGTTAAAAGTAAAAAAAATAAAAGATTAATTTAATTTTGATGTAAACTATTTGGATAGTGCAACAGATTTTTATACTATTTTTTTAGTTATTTAACTATTCGAATTTTAAAACTTTCAAAATTGCACCATTTTTAGAAATAAATAGACACGTTTTTTATATTCAACTTTTCATATTCTAACTCTATACATTCTTGCCCTTCTTCAATTTTATGATTTATGGTTGCATCTAAATTAGTACCATCATTTTATTTTTATACTATTATTTTTATAAATTATTTAATTAAATACTTTATTTATTAGAGAATATTTAATTGTTGATCATGTAAAGTTAGAAATGAACAAATCCACTTAATATTCTATATAAAATTCAAATGATGATTTAATTTAATATTTAAACCATAAAATTTAAAAGTTTACGATAAAAAAAATAGAAAGAGAGGAAGAAAAAAAAAAGAAGAAAACAAAGAATTAAAATGAGAGAATATTAAATGTTTAAATCGTAAAATTTAAAAGTGGAAAAAAAATAGAAAGAAGTGAATTTGAATTAGTGGAGGGAGAGAATGAAAAGGAGAGAGGGGAGTAAACGTAAAAAAAAAAAAAAAAAAAAAAAAAAAAGTGGGAGGGACAAACATAAATTCATGAAAGGATAGTTTGAGTATTATTAAAAAAAAAACTATGGACAATATCGTTCAATAAATGTTTCTTCCACGTTTATTTATCTAATTTCTCCACATTTCAATATCGTTCAATAGGTATTTTAATATTTTTATTTTTAAATTATTTCAACCTAATATGGGTCCTTTATTTTATTTTTTTAATATTTTGTTTGTTTATTAAATATTTGTTTAGAGATGACATTTCGTAATATATGTTGAATTTTTTAACTAAATATAAATTATTTTATTGATTTAATTTTATATTATAATTAAAATTATTAAAGAAAAATTCTTCAAATTATATTATTAGAAAATAAAATGACCAAAAGTTTTATATTCCACCTTTTAAGATTCTATACAAATTATTGTTTATAATTAATTTATTAATTAAACATTTTTTTATGTATTGACTTCTATGATTGTTTTTTTTTCAACAATAAGAACATGAGCTTGTAATTATCTATATTTTAAACAAATATTCTAAATAAAATTGTTCAAAAAAGAAACATTCCAAATAAAAAAAGTACACTAAACAATAAAAAAAACATTAGTAACAAAAAGAAAAATCCAAATCCTAAACTATATAAAATTGCTAAAAAAAAAAGAAACATTCCAAATAAAAAACACACTAATTAGAAAAATAACAATAGTAACAAAAAAAAAATCCAAATACTTACTATACACTCATCTTTTAGAGTAAATATGATCATTCTTGAAGATTGCTTGATATATACTATTATTCAACTTTGTAAAATTGTGGAATGGTAATGTCACAAACCTAGTATTCGAGATATGTAGATTCAACATATGCCTCCATTGCAACTTGATGAATATGTTACAAATATTTCGAGATGTTTTCATGATTGAATCATCTTTGAGAGATGTTTGAAGGAACTAAGAATAAAAAAGTATTGAAACTTGTGAAAAACATGTAGAAGAAACCTATTTTTATAGTAGTAGAGGATAAAACGTTACAAAAGCTTTTCAAATTCTAAAACTGTTGAAATTCTAGTATGAATTTTAATTAAAAAAAATTAATTTTATGTTGTTGGAAAACTTTTTGCATTCTAACCTTTTATATTCCATGCATTTATAGTATGGATAATTAATAATTAATAATTAATTTAATATTTGTAATAATATATTAATGATATAATTTGTAATTTGTAAATTTATATTGTAGATAGATGGTAGATTATAGAAATATATTGTAGATATATATTATACTGTATTGTCAATTTAATCTCTGATCAAATTTGTTTTTAAGAAAGGTCGCTATCAATTGCCTAGCTCTATGACTTGGAGGAATTTTATTTGAGTGTGTTGCTATTGTATTTAGGTAGGTTGATTATATAATCATATAATCTAATTACATGTTCATGGAAGTGGGAACCATTTTGACACCTCTCTATTTCATTTTTTCCAACTTTTAAATAAAATAGAATAAGAGCTGTTTAATAATGTGGTAGAGAAAAGCAATTAGTAAGGCTACTTACAAAATTAGTTTTAACAAATTTTTTGTCCTATTTACTACATTTTTTTTTTTACAATTATCTTTATTTGGTGTTGATGCTTCAGAATACAGGTTCTAATTTCATTTCAAATTTTCTAATAGAGGGCTGATATAGCAATAAAATTAAAATTTGTAGTTAGACATACAATACTGTGATTAGTTAAGATAAATACATAATTAAACATGTTGTCATTTGTCAATACAATTTTTCCATAACGGTGCAAAACAAAACACCAAAAAAAGAAGAAAAAAGAACCAAATGTAAGGCTCCCACATAAAGGATTATTAATGTCATAATTACAGTGGGGTCGATTTGACCTCTTTGTTAGAGATAGATGCCTTAACCACTTAAGTTATGCTCGGTTTGATAGGATACAAATTATTAGTATTTGTACTCATCTAGTAAAACGGTAATATCATTATACTAAAAAATATAAAGAAGCTGCATCTTATTATACAAATTAGGAGAATGATAATCATAACTTCTCGTATTAAATAACATTTAGGCCTCTGCCAATTATATTCATTTTTTACTTCGCTCTCTTTTTTTTCCTTTTGTGTGCTTGTTTATATTTACTCCAAGATTGTAGTTATTGCATTTAGAAGATGAGTCTCTTAATAAGTTTATATATATTTAGATACTTACTAAATGATCTTATTTTTGTTGATTTTAATTCTTAGTTTATATATCACAAATACCATCAGAAAAATATTGTGTTAAGGATGATATAGTTGAAACTGAAGGATTGAAAAGTGATGGACCATGGTCGGACAAAATCGAGGTTCTATTTGTTGATTTAATGAATGAAGATGTTACTGAGGGCAATCAACCAACCACGACATTTACAAAAAGAAGTTGGAGTTATACGAGAAACCAAGTAAGTTTTAGTACGAGATATGCTTATACTCATGATCAACTGAAAATTAAGTTTAACAAATTAAGACGAATTTACGAAGACTTCAAAAATTATTGAGTGATAATATTGGAAATGAGTGGTATCCATTATTGGGCACTATCACTCTTGAAAATGAGCAATGAAATGATGTTTTTAAGGTAAAATAAAATTAGATTACTTTTTTTCAATGCAAAACCTATTTAATCTTATTCATGATTTATTTCATATATTGATGAGGACTTTCTTATAGGTGAATATAAAGAGAGCTAATAAATTTTAAAAAGTGGTTACTTACCTTATGGATTGGTTGATAAGTTTTGGACAATAACTATAGATGTTAATATTTGTTCATCAACAATATTTTTCATTTAGACTCCAAATGAAAAATGTGTTAGAAATAAATTTAAGGAATATAAATTTCTAAATAATCAACACATAATTAATTTAATAAAACAACATTAAAATAGAGAGATAAAAGGAAAACTTGAAAACTATGGATTTAGGCACGTTCGTAAACGCTGTCTATAGAGAAGATGCGGTAAGAATGGTCATATAGCTGCAAACTGTAGACACAAGAAGGGACAAAGCTCCAACAACCAGGCCAACACTATGGAAGATGATAATTTAATTGCTGTCATTTCTGAGGTAAATATGGCCTCTGACACCAAAGGCTGGTGGATTGATATTGGTGCTATTAGGTATGTTTGTAGGGACAAATCACTGTTCACCACTTATGAGAAGCTAGATGGCAGTGATAAATTGTACATGGGAAATGCTTCAACAGCCTCAGTGGAAGGCAAAGGAAAAGTTGTGCTGAAATGGACTTCTGGAAAGATACTTACCCTCACTGATGTGTCAGGAACCCTACTTAACAAAAATGGGTTCAAAATTGTATTTGAGCAAGATAAGTTTATTTTGACTAAGGGGATATGTATATGGGAAAAGGCTATATGAATGATGACATGTTTAAATTGAATGTACTGACACAAGTACCCAAGAACAATAATAATAATAATAACTCTTCTGCTTATATTGTCGAGTTGTGTGATGTATGACATTCTAGGCTGGGACATGTCAATTATCATTCTTTACAAAGAATGGTAAGTCTAGGACTATTGTCTTATTTTAACATTGATAATAGATACAAATGTGAAGTTTATGTTGAATTAAAGTTTTCTAGAAAGTCATTTTCATCTGTGGAAATAAGTATTGAGTTACATGATTTAATCCACAGTGATGTATGTGATTTTACAAGTACAAGAGGTGGTAAGAGATACTTTGTCACATTCATCCATGATTGTAGTAAATATTGCTATATATATTTATTACATAGTAAAGATGAGACCTTAGATGTTTTCAAAACATACAAGACAAAAGTTGAAAATCAACTCGAGAAGAAAATAAAAGTGTTTAGATCAAATAGAGGTTGTGAATATGAATCATCATCACTTTTTGAATTTTGTGAAGTTAATGGTATAATCCATCAAACTACAACACCTTATACACCACAACAAAATGGTGTAGCTGAAAGAAAGAACCGAACTTTGAAGGACATGGTAAATTGCATGTTAATTTGAAAGAAAGAACCGAACTTTACGAAATTTGGAAATACACCAAATTGATGTAAGAACTATGTTTTTAAATGGAGACTTAGATGGATAAATATATATGTGTCACAAAAGAGGTGACGGTGTATATGGGGCTTGAAGGAAGTACACAAGTCATCTCATTTGAAGCTAAGCACTTTTCATCTTTTCTAGGAAAATATCCCTCTCGAGTCTTGGAACAACCTGAAGGGTTTGTTGTAAAAGGAATTGAAAAGAAAATTTGTAAACTTTTTAGGGCTGAAACAAGCCCCAAACAATGACATGAGAAGTTTGATCATACTATGTTATCTAATGGATTTAAGATAAATGAGTGTGATAAATGTGTCTATGTTAAAACCATAGATCAAGATTGCGTCATTGTTTGCTTATATGTGGATGATATGTTGATAATGGGCACAACTAGAAGTGTCATTAATTCCACTAAAAGGATGTTGAATTCCAACTTTGATATGAAAGACCTTGGTCTTGCTGATGTTATCCTTGGAATTAAACTAACAAGAAATCCAAGTGGATATATACTTTCTCAATCTCATTACATAGAGAAAGTGTGGAGAAATTTTGGTCATTTTAAGAGTAAGCCAGTAATTACTCCATTTGATCCAAATTGTAAGTTGAAGAAGAATAATGATGAAGGTGTATCTTCTCTAAAATATTCTAGAGTTATGGGTAGTTTAATATACATAATGAATTGTACAAGACTTGATATTGCTTATTCGGTAGGAAGATTGCTAAGATAAACTAGCAATCCTGAGCATTATCATTTAAATGCGTTAGTCAGAGTTTTAAAGTACTTGAAGTCCACTTTGGACTATGGATTGCATTATACAAAATATCGATCTGTAGTGGAAGGATTTAGTGATGCTAACTGGATCCTGATAGCATGGAGACTAAGTCAACCAGTAGGTATATATTTACCTTAGGTGGAGCCGCTATGTCATGAAAATCTTCAAAACAGACGTGTATAGCACGATATACTATGGAATCAGAGTTTATAGCTCTTGATAAGGCTGAAGAAGAAGCAGAATGACTTCGAAACTTTTTTGAAGATATTCCATCATATCCGAAGCCTGTAAGTGCCATATGTATTTATTGTGACATCTTAACAACCTCAATGAGGGCTAAGAATAATATCTACAATGGGAAGTGACGACACATAAGACACAGACATAATTCTATCATTCAATTGCTCTCTAATGGAGTAATTTCCATTGATTATGTGAAATCAAAAGAAAATATTGCAGATCCTTTTACGAAAGGATTGTCTCGAGAGCAAGTTGCATATACATCAAGGGAAATGAAGCTAAAACCTATGAAATGAAGTATCTAGTGATAACCTAACCTAGTTGACTGGAGACCCCAAGATCTAGGTTCAATAGACAAACTAGCTAGATAATTTATAGTTGACACACTAAGAAACTTATAGTTCATTCTCATTTCTATGATGTTATGTGTGTAATCTGTTGATGTTAAGGTCATATTTATATCTTGATTATGAGAGGGGTGGTGGCAGAATAATCTTAATCAATATCACCTATGTGAGAGTAGAATTGGGTCGGTTCTATGAGAACTTTTCAAATGGATTATGTTCTCTAAAGCTCTCATGAATTCATGATCTTGTCTAGGACCAAAATAAACACAACCGTATTGAACTCAAAGATACAAGATAAGTTATGTGTGATATTTGCTGTCTCAATTTATCATGAAAATGATAGTCTCAGAGCTAGTTCTCAATATTTCTTCGGTAAATTTGATAAATATTCACTAAGGTTCAAGTTCAAAAGACACCTCTCCTGATGCATAACTTATCTATTTGCTCTCAACGTCTTGGTCGTATTTTGTTTGTCTCACTTTCTTTCATGTGGGGGATTGTTGGATTTTTAAAAGTGAAAGAAAGTGAAACTTCAAGATATTGAAAAAAACCGTTGAATATACGAATTTAATGTCTAGAAATTAAATTCGTGTATTAAGAATTTGATTGTTATTGTGTAACAAATTCTTTATGTTTCAACTTCTGTGTCATGTAACATCAAATTTGTTAAAGTTACAAATATGTTAAAATTACATATTTGTTAAAGATGAAGTTATCTGTTAAATAAGATGTTTTTCCTTTATTTGGTTAAAGTTACAAACTTTATATGTGTTTAAGTTTCTTAGGAGATGTTATTCATTTAGACAACTATATATAGTTGTTGTTTTCCTTCATTTTGAGATATCCAAGCATACCTCAATTGAGTATTTTCCTCATCTCACAAGAATTCTCTCTTCTGTTTGAGTTCTTATTCTTGTTTGTATCAAGAGAAAGTGTCTAAGAGTTCGGCCAGATCCGAGTATTTCGAAGTTGCTGTTCTACTGGAGTTAGTTGTTGTATCCTGCTGAAACGATTGCTGTAAACTGCTAGCAACTTGTGCAGAGCGAATAATTGTCTTCATGTCAACGCTATTGAAGCGTGCCTCGACTATATTTATCAAGTTCGGTGTTCATCAAATTGTCAGAACTATATTGTTTGTAGCCACTTACGTTGTAATATGTTTGCCAGTATTACACAGTTTATATATACAACGTATATTTCCCCAACACCCACTGCACTGAGTTATATGGCACTTCATTTTGAAGATACAACAATCCTTCAAAAATAGCTTGTGTAGTAGCTAAGTTCTCTTATGAATCCCCAATTGTTTGTATGCTCAAAATCATAAAATTGAAAACCAACCTCTCTGTATTTTAAAAAACAACATGTGGAAAACTCTGTTGAAACACTCCTTTCGAACACACCTTTAAAACTCTGCCTTAGATTGTCAGATGCTCCCTTTTTTATAAGGAAGCACCTCCTATTATTAGGGAGACTAAGTTTAACAAGTTGCAGCCCTCCATCCCATTTATTATGAAGAGTTGATTGACCAAGTTAGAGTGATAGAACATAATAAAATAAAATAATAAATATAAAATTTTTAAAATTCCCAACAATCCCCCACAATTTTAAGATTTGAAAATAAAATGTTAATGAAGATGAGCATCTTTACTAGGGTGTAGGTACCTCTTGAGTTTGAACCTCCACTTATTGTTAGCAGTGTATATTTGAAAGAACCATAGTGAACTAAGTCTTGAACTAGGTCTTTTGAGCCAAATTACCACTTACCACACACAAAAGTAATATATAGGGTATTCTTTTATTTGGGTTGCGCGTTAAACGGTCATGTGCACGTATCTTATTCATGAACGTTTTAAGGGATTAGCCATGTCCCCATCGTAGCGACCTCACTACAATACCCACATAGGTGAAACCTCCAAGGACCATTTGTGATCAGCACTCTGCATAATACATGCTTTGGTTTTATTCAGAGTTAGACTCTTCCTTATCATCATAATTATGAGCACTACCACCTTAGGAATGAGACTCGGAGTAATTATCCATTATAATAAGTGTTTCTCATAATCACACTTCAATTTCGTTGTTACTCATTGAACCTGTTTCATGGGATCTCCGATCTTTGAGGTTTGGTGTCCATTGCACTGACTATCTTATGGCCCTCTCATTTCCCTCGATGATTTCATCTTTCAGATGATTTAAACACGCATTCATCTTTCAGATGATTTCAACACCTTTCTTGATTGGCCAATCTATTGTTCTTGCATGTGCGCAAAACTTAAAACAACACCCATCAGTAGAAACAAATATTTCTTTATATTGCAATATTGACTTTTAAAATATTCTCCCCCACATTTTGAGATATTTTGTATAACATGTATACTTTAATCCTTAAAAAAAAAACATTTTCACAAGCCTAAATCAAGAACACTACAACAATTTGATATATGCCATAATCAAAATAATTAGACATAAGGGAAATTAAAACATCACATAATTTATAAATTAATTGTTCCACAAAAAATTAATTTAATTTCACATGGTTATATTAATAAACTTGGAAAGGAATTATTTCTCATGATTTGCTATATAAGTTAAATAGCATCAACACATCATTATCACTCAATAACACGTGAATAATTAATTAATTGTATAAATTTAAAACTTCTACCTCCAACAATATTAATGGCTATGAATCACTCATATAAATTCATAATTAATTTTTAAATACATGTCAACACATAAATTGTACACTATTTAATTTACAATTTTATCTTTTAGGATAGACATGCTCGGTAAAATATTTATAATGAATAATTTTGTCTCTTTAATAAAAATGAAACCATATATGTAAATATAGTGAATAATAACTCAAATCACCATGAAAATATATATACACATAAAAGCATCAAGATCTTAAATCATTGCTTTCAACAGTGCAATTCACATATGTGTCATTGGAAAGATCTTTAACAATCTTAAATTATCACCATTACTAGCTTTATTAACTATGTAGGAATGAAACAACTTGCTTTACTATTAGCCTAGGCACAAAACACAATGATTATCATGCTTAAAATAATATAACATCAATATGAATGAAAAATCTCTACAATGCTAAATTGTCATAAGCCACATAAAAATGCTCATAGAAGAATTAGTTAGCTATATAAAATTCTTCAAATGTATGCGACTAAAATTTGGCCATAATTAAACGAATTTATAAAAGCCTCAGAACTTGCCAATAACTATTTGGAGAATAAAACATTTGCAATACTAAAAAATAATGAATTCAAATTATAACTTGTCAATATATTGTCATGCCACAAGTCTACGAAATGATTAATCATATTTTAATTATATTAATTAAATTTAATCTCATCTAACTAAATATATATAAGTAAAATATATAAACAACCAGGTGTTGATTCATTGTTAGGATATGGAAAGATTCAATCTAAGAAATCAATCCAAATTGGTTACGAGAGAATTAACCACTACATCTATATTTGTGGAACAAACCTAATATGGCCAAAATTAAAATAAATTTGTTATAAACCAAGTCATAATAGGGCAAAAATTAAAATTAATTTGTTATAGTGTCACAAATCTCTCTATGACCGCCAGGTCTTTCTCATTGCAAAGGTAGAAAATCCAACCCATCTTTTCTCCACCTCCATCTTTCCTTGTTGATGATTATTGGGAAGGAGAATAGTTTCATATCCAATTCAAATGATAGAAGTTTAGGCAAGATATGACATCCACGTTCATCAATTCTAATATTAGAAACAACCAAGTTTCACTACCTACACCATCTACCGGAAGCCCATATGGAAGTAGGGAAGAAAGCAGGTATGGAACTAACTAATGATTTGGTTATTTTTGGACTGGAATCGAGAGCATGTTGTTCTTCAAGATCCAATTAGGAAACTGAATGCTCGAAGTCAAGAAGTTGAAGCACTATATAAATTAAGAAATAAGAACACCACTGTATTGCTTGCCCCAGTTATACATGATTTATTTACAACAATTGAATATCATTAGAAAAGCAGCTAGATTCTAGTAGGTTTCATCCCTTTTATTGTACCAGATTATTGTACAATTCACACATAAAATTTGGCACTACATAGACCACCGTATATTTAAGAAACTTTAAAATACTCTATTTTACATTTCTTGCAAACTATATAGTCTTACCTCTAATTAAGAAAATGATTATATAACATCAAAAAACATCATGAACATGATTTTCATATAACCTTATAAAATTTTAGAAATTTCCACCCATGTCTTCTCTATGATTGTTAGAAATAAATTTAGGGAATAGAAATTTCTAAATAATCAACGTATAATTAATTTAATAAAACAACACTAAAATAGAAAGATAAAGGAAAATTTGCAAATTATGGATTTAAACTCGTTTGTAAACGATGTCCATAGAGAAGATGTGACCCACTACACTGACTTATATGGCACTCCATTCGAAAGATACAACAATCCTTCAAGAGACCTTGTGTAGCAGATAAGTTCTTTTGCGAACCCCCAATTACTTGTATGTTCAAAATCAAGAAATTGAAAACCAAACTATATTTTACAATAGCAACTTATGGGAAACTCTATGCTCCCTCTTTTATAAGGGAGCACTCCCTATTAATAGGGAGTCTAAGTTTAACATGTTGGAGCCACTCCATCTCATTCTCATTTATTAGGAAGAGTTCATTAATCAAGTTAAAGGAGTAATATAACATAATAAAATAAAATAATAAATATAAATCCTTAAAATTTCCAACAAAATGATGTAGGTAGCAATAGTGACATTGTTGTTGAAGATACCAAAATAAACCCGGAAAAAGTGGGAAACAAGTTTAAAGAAAGATAAAAAAGAGTTAGTAGTTTTATCCTTCCTTTATAGATATGTATATACTGAGAATGCAAAGAGCACAAATGACATTCTTGAGGAAAAAAAACTCTTAAAATGCTACAATGACTCACATGGGTGAAAGTTAATTGTCCAAGACAAAAAGATTATAATGGATAAAGAGTTGATGAAATGCATCCAATTTTTGTTGCAGGGAGATATTTATTCGTAGTATTAAGATGTCCCTTTATGTTTTTGTTATAGTTGAAACTCAAAGATCAAATTTATGGTTATCTTTTGTAGTTTTGTGATTTTATTTTGATCAAAACTCAAAATTCTAATGATGTAGTTATCTTTTGTGGTCTACAAGATGAATATTTTGACTGTTATTTCTTTTCTTTTTCCTCCTTTTGATCCATGTTAACAAAAGTTGTTTTTTGCTTGTGCCGAATCCTGATGTAACTATTTCAATACAACATTGAAAAAGATTTTATTGGAGATGGTGACTTTGAGGATTATGAGGATGATGAGTTTTTATACATCTTTATTTGTTTATTGTGTGTTGACTTCCACAAAGATGAAATCTTCTAAACAACCTTAGAATTTCTTCCATTAAAAATCATGATTATGTGATTGAGCTGTTAAATGACAATTACATAAAACGTGTTCGAGTTATTTTAGGATGAAAGGAAGGTACATTCATACCTTTCCGTGAAATTTGAAAAGATAAGATGAATTTGAAAATATCTAGGAATTTTATGAAAGTTGTCATTTTTTGCTAATCATGTCATATAGTAGCAAAAAAGTTTCAACATTTGGGTCATACTAAAATGTTTCTTCATTATGCTTTGGCATCACAGAAATAAGAAGCAATAATGTTTGGCGAACATATTCCTGTTTCTATTTCTTTCAAAAAAAAAAATGAGAAAGAGGGAACAAGACAATCTAGAATGTTACCAAAATGGGGACTAACTATCCATATTAATTTAACATATTTTTACTTTTTAAAATCTAGGATATTATTATCTACAGAATTTAAAAATTTATGTACTCATCCTCTATTTGAGTGCCATTATAAATCTCATTTATTATTGATATATTTTTTAGAATGGTAGTTTTCCATTTTTTTCTTCTTAGATCGGGTTGTATTTACATTTTAAACATTGTATGATGTTTGAATAAGATTATCATTCTCTGTATAAAGCAATATGAATAATTGAGTTTAGAGCAAGTGTCATTACTATACAAAGGTTGACCACTTAATATTTGATACTAATTACTAATCTCTACCACCTAAAACATGGTAACATTGGTCTTTGTTGGTGATTTCTCGGCAATACTATACGTCAAAAATAGTTATCCGTTGTGGAGGATTTATGGAGGTGGTCTTTGATGTATATACACATCTTCTTTTCTCTTTTATACATAAACACATTGTTTTGGAGTATTTTGATATGAATGAGAACTAATGTCATTTTCGAAAGACTTTGCAATATCACACATGAAAAATTGATGAACGCTAGAAGCTGTTAAAGCAATGTTAATGCTAGTGTATGAAACCCTCTTTAAAATTTAAAGAAAATGATAAGCAACGATACACACTTGTAGGAGTTTTTCTCTTCTATGGTATGTTGCATCTAACTCAAAATCCATCCTTCTTCTTTAACTTGTAACTGTTTTCCTACTTCTTGGTCCTTTATTGTTTTGCTACATGTAACTTTTGCTTCTTTTTCTCTCAAAAGAAATACAAGAGTAATGAAATGAAGTAAAGTAATAACCAAACCAACTATTTATTAACTAATATCGGGTCAAGGCAGCTATACCAAAAGGTAGTTGACCCACCCCACATGTTGTACTAAAAAAATCTAATAAGAAATACAAAAACAAAATGCAATTAAGTTAACTAACTAATATAATTAATCTAATGGATGCCGATAGGCAAGCATGATAGTGCAGCTGCAAAAGTTTCATGTTAGAACAAGAGAAAGGAAGTAAAAAGGAAAGGAAAGATGTGTACGAGGCTACCTCTACCGCAAGAGCCAGGGTTCTCCTCACCACCTCCGCGGGGTTTTCAGGTGCCTGGACAGATCGCTCCACCCGACGAGAGCTTGAGGACCTCACCTTCGTTTGCGATGTCGTGAAATGCTCGGACGGGAGAAGGCGAGCTTGAACGGAAGTCGGACCTCGTCGCACGATTTCTGACCTTGCTGGGACCTTTCTTTCGAGTCGACCCACGCTAGGGGGAGGCAGAGACTTTGAGGTAACCTCTTCGGATTGGAGCGCGTCCCTCGCTCGCTTCTTCTGCAGCAAAGGGGTAGTCGACCCCTCGCCCCCTGTGACATTTTGCAAGGGCTGAGCTTGGAGGGCCTGGGCTTGGCCAAATTAGCTAGCTCGGGGGTCCGGACGTCGGCGCTGCTTGTACGCGACGGGCTTGGGGAGGTGCAGGTTGGGCAGCTAAGGTTGAAGCGCGCTGCTGCTTTCCACTATTGAACGCGAGGAACTTGGAGGCCATTTCTGAAAAGAAGCCGAGGTTAGTAAAGAGATTACAGATACGAGCTTAAGTGCCGAGCAGAGGCTACCTTCCGGAGTCTTACGTTTTTCCGATCTGCGCTGTCGGGATTTAGGTAGCTTCCTGAACTCTTCCGGTTGGTCGTGCAGACTGAGGTCGTTGGAGAAGAAGTGGGAGTTTGAAACAAGTGCCTCGCCCCACAGTGCGTACTTCAGACTCCGACTCTGAGCGCGCTTGACGATCTCCCACGACTTGTCACTGATCCTCGAAATGGGAGATAGTAGAGCTGCACCATGAAGCATCGTCACAAACAAAGGCGCGAAAATATGAAAATACCTAATTCGTACCTAGGACACTCACCTACGTCTCCAAACTCTACTGGAACATGGCAGATCGACTCACCCTTTTCATTTTTCACGAGCCAATCGCCGGAGACGAATAACCAGCACTCCTTCCAATTCTTATTAGAAGAGGGATTCCTAATAATCTGACCTATATTCCGCTGAGCAGAGAGGTAAAACCGACCCTCTCCCTCATTGGAGGCTTTGACTGTGAGTCGCTAAGAGCTGATCTACCGTGAGTCTATCCTCATCCTCGTCCCGGATGATCCACCATAGAACATAAGCCCCAAGCACGGTGGACAACTCGTTGGGAGAGAGCTGAGCTGGGGTAGGGTTGACCGCGCTAAGGAACCTCTGGATGAATGGGTGAAGAGGAAGCCTGACCCCCTTATTGAATATCTGAGGATAGCTGACGAAACAAGGACGGGGATCCTCGAGGTATTCGCCGACCTTGGGCACCCTAAGCCCTACGGAATCATGTATGAGGTATGTTTTGCGAAGCTCAACCAGCCTACCCACCGAGCAGGTTGAGGAAGGGAGCTCGAATACCGGGTTAGCCACAGGCCTTCCCGAGGTGGAGGCTAGGTTGGGATTTCCCGAGGTAGAGGCTAAGTTCGGGTCTCCTAAGACATTATCTATACTAGAAGAACTAGATGACTCGGACGACGGATCGTTAAACGAGCTACTCATGGTCAGAACTAAGGAAAGAGTCTAAAAAACAACCTAATGGAAAAGGGAGAAAGTACCTGACTTGGGCAACAGGTGAGGTACTCAAAAAGCTTCGAAGTGAAAAGTGAAAAAGAGGAAAAACTCCGCTTTTTATAGAGCAGCCCGGAGGCACGAGGGCTGTCCGATCGAGAGAGAATCAATGGACAAGATTCGTCCACGATGGGCGATCCCCGTGGCGACGTTTGAGTTCTCGAGACAGAAATTAGGCCTGACGAAATGCATGATGTCACGCATGGACACGTGGGTTTAACTCATCCTCATTTAGCTAGGAGTACTTCGCCGAGCCGACCTCCGCCCGCCGAAGTTGGAGCCAATGTTGGATGTGGATTTTGACCTGCCACGTGTTAGGATCGAAAAGATGAGTTGAATTGGCATCCGTGCAAAATATGGAAATTAACCTAAAAACACTGAGGTCGGCAGTTAGGGTACGACCTGAGAAGCTGAGCCGACCTTCAATGAAGTCCGTAACGTGTCTCTTCCGAACCTGACAACACGCCGCATTTTTAGGTGTATCAGAGTTCCTGTCAGGCTTAGTTTCTATAAATAGAAACTCTTGTCTTAAATGCAAAGTATGCAAATCTAGACATACTCGGCAAGTTAGATCGGATGAGAACTAACTTTGTTTTGCAAGTTCCTCAAGTGTTCTGGGAGGGTGTTTGGTTGCTCAAAGAAGATCCTTCCGAACACTCCGACCTGTCCTCCTTCCGAGCTTGGCAAATCCAAGCTCAAACAAAGATGATTGAGAAACAAAAGAAAAAGAAGAGCGAGAAAAGGAGTGCTACAGTAGGAACAACAACAATAGAGAGGTATTTTTTCTGAGGAAGCTAGAATAAAAGGGGCAGAAATGCACGCACAAATGAAATTTTGACAATAGTTCGAAGGTTAAGATGGGAGAAGTTGAATGAGAAACTAAAGAAAGGAATATTGCAGTTGGTTAGGGAGTTCAATGTTGCTACTCACATGTTGCAGTATGGTTATATTTTATAAATAACCATTGATGCCAGCAACACAAATAACTCCTCGATTCAAAAGAAAGAATGATACTGTTATTATTTTAATTCCAATTGTGTTCGATTTTTTATGATAACTTATAATTCTTTTCTTTCGTTTCAAATTTGTACACGTCTTAGAAATGTAAAGAATTGTATTGTTGCCAATTGAAACTTAATGGTTGCTGTACAAGGAAAATGTTAGAGAGGAGGTAGATCATTGGGCCATTTTGCTACTGAGGCTAAACCTTAATGGCTACATGAAGAAGAATGTGAGAGAGGGACGTAGGAGAAATTGAAATGGAGATGGAGGTGTCGACGTTGAGAGACAGAGGGAGTGGCTATCGGCATTGAGAGCATATGAGCGGGTTGGCGTCAATGTTGGGAATAGTCACACACACTTCTAAATACAAGGAGGAATTCTAAATCATTTCCATTATTTAACCTACCAATTCTAGACGCCAAAGAGAGCATAAAGAAACAATCATTTTTGTCATTTACATTTAGTTTGCTTTTAACAAATTAATCAGATAGTTTCGAGTATGTGCACTAATATGTTGATGTAAGCATGTATTTAGCCAACCTAGGTTCGAGTTGCTAGAATTTCATGTTTTGGCGACTAGATCTATGGCCACAAAATGAAAATTCATTGTCAAAGGCCCCTTTCGACGACGAAAATAGAATCCGTTGTCGAAAGAACCACACAAACACACTCTCTCAATCGGTTGGTTTTCCACAGGTTCAAATGGACCGACCGAACGACTAGTCGGTTTTTGATATGCAAAATCAACCACGGACAGTTTAGCTTCAAAATAGATCGACTGCTTTTGGTTTGATCAATTTCGATAAATCGGCTCGATTTTTTTACTATACTTGAACACCCTTACTAATTTCTCCTCTAAATTTCTATTGAGTTATTCAATATTATTTCGTGTAAGCTCATCGTGAACCAATTTCCTCACCTATGGAAGGAAAGAGTATAAATGAAAATTGTTAAAAAATGAGAGACTTAATTGAAAAAACACTCAAACATCAGTAATAAAGCACATGCTTTCTCTAAAATAAACATGTTTAAATCCTATTTTATGGTTGAACTTTCAAGATATTATTCTATTTTTGTCCATGAACTTATAAAATATCCATTTTGGCCACAAAACTTTCAAAATATTCATTTTAGTCATTGAACTTTAACCCGTGTTTGGAACCCTTGATTTGCAAAGAATTGCAAATCATATTGATTTTTAAATCATTTCGTGCGAAAAGAAAGGGAAGGAATTTGAAATCATAAGTGATTTAAATCAGTTTTTTGTCAAGAAATTTTTCGTTCAAAATAGGTCGGATTTGGAAGGATTTGAAATTAAAACCCAAGAAGTTCCAAATTTACCCTATTTTTAGGAGAAAAATAGTTCTGAAAATAGATTTTCCATTTTTTTTAAATTTATTCACATCACTCCACCCTACACCCATATAATTATTTTCTAATATTTTTCTATGCAAATTGTCAAACATACTACAATTTTTTTTCTCTTTTGTCTTTCTACCTACGTCTTTTTGGATCACCATTCAATCAAAATTCAAATTGATTACCTAGTTGGATGGTCTCCATCAGTTTTATTTTCTTTTTATTTCAATTTTATAACACTAATTAGGGTCAAAAGAATTTCAGTTCCAAATAAAATGGATTTGGAAAGAGATCTGTAAGTTTTTTTTTAAACCATCTTCACATATATATATATTTAAAAATATATATTTCAATATAAATATTTCCAAATATTTTTTTGCTTTTTCTAAAAATTTAATGGAAAGTTTTAATTTATTAAGTTGATTTGATTAAATGATTATATTTCATATGAAAATATTATACTATTATTAATATAATATTACAAAATTACAAGGGCATAATAGTCGAATGATATACTTTCGTTTCAATTCTCATGAACATCCAAACAAGAAATTTTAATTTCATTTAGAATCAATTTGGTTCCAAACACAATGAGGAATTCGAAATCATTTCCATTATTTAAAATCTTGAAATTTGAAATTATTTTCTACCAATTCCTGTCAAACGGAGCATAAAGAAACAATCATTTTGTCATTTACATTTAGTTTGCTTTTAACAAATTAATAAGATAGTTTCAAGTATGTGCACTAATATGTTGATGTAAGTATGTATTTAGCCCACCTAGGTTCGAGTTGCTTATTATTATTATAATTTAGATAAAAATATGTGTTCATGAAAGTTATGAAGATGCCACATGGGCTACAATTTCAGCAATTTTCCGTTTGGCAGCACAAGACAGCCCGGTGGGAGCTTGGGAAACATAAATTTATTTATGCAAGAACCAACTGCTTCTAATACAAATCGATGAGCTATTAAGTTTGCATGTCAGACAAATTGTAACGATGGAGTCAACTCAAATATAACTTTGTAGAAATTCAGATGTTTGATTAGAGGCAATTAATGAGTAAGTGGATACGAGTTAGTAAAATAAAACGTCTACTTTTAAAAAAAATTTAAAATTAAAATAGATATTTTGAGAACAGAAAGAAAGGAATATTTAAATAGCCTAAAAAGAAAAGAAAAAGCTAACATACTAACAAAACAAAAATGAGTAGACAAGAAAAAGGGGAAAGGAAAAGAAAGAAAAAGGTTTCACCGGTAAGGTGGTTGAGTTGAGACCTCCGCCCAATTTCGATGATTTCGAGAATTTCTGTGTTCTTACAAAACCTTCCATAAACACACAACGCCCACTCACCACTCTCTCTCGAGCTCTAGATTCAATGGCTCATCTCCTCAGCTCCTCTTTCGTCGCCGCCGCCTCCCCCACCCTCCGCCGCCGGGCTTTTCTCCGACCCACATTGCACCCCTCCGGCTGCTGGACCAGGCGCTCTCTCCAAGCCCAGGCTAAGATCCGCGAGATCTTCATGCCGGCCCTCAGCTCCACCATGACCGAGGGCAAAATCGTGTCCTGGATCAAGACGGAGGGCGACAAGCTGGCCAAGGGCGAGAGCGTTGTCGTCGTCGAGTCCGACAAGGCCGATATGGACGTTGAGACGTTCTATGATGGCTATCTTGCCGCAATTATGGTCGATGAGGGAGGTGTTGCGCCGGTTGGATCGGCAATCGCGCTTTTGGCTGAGACTGAGGACGAAATTTCTGAGGCCAAGTCGAGAGCGGCGAACCCTTCGGCGGGTTCGGGTTCTCCTGCTTCGAGACCTCCGCCGGAGAAGATTGCTGAGAGTGTAGCTGCTGTGGCGCCGGTTGCGGTGGCAAAGGCGGCTCCGGTGGTAGTGGCTTCCTCCCACCCTGCATCTGAAGGGGGGAAGAGGATTGTGGCGTCTCCATATGCGAAGAAGCTGGCGAAGGAGTTGAATGTGGAGCTGGCCACAGTGGTGGGGACTGGGCCATTGGGGAGAAGTGTGGCCAAGGATGTCGAAGCCGCGGCGTCTGCAGCAGCTTCTGCGGTTTCGGTTCCGGATTCTGCTGCCAGGCCGGTTTCGGCTCCATCGTCATCGGTGGAGTTGGGAACCACCGTGCCATTCACCACAATGCAAGGTGCAGTGAGTAGGAACATGGTTGAGAGTCTCGCGGTGCCCACTTTCAGAGTGGGTTATACCATCACTACAGATGCGCTTGATGCTCTCTACAAAAAGGTAAAAACTTATCGATTTGGAGAAAATGGTAGTGTTGTTCTTGCACCAATCATTGCCTTTTAGAATTATTGCAAATTTTGAAGATATTGAAACATGTTTCTTTTCAATAGCTTGGGATAGAATTAGAAGTTGTCTTCTGCCTTGCTGACAATTTAGAGTGATTTATGTTTCTTAGATTAAGTCAAAGGGAGTAACCATGACAGCATTGCTTGCAAAGGCTACAGCTCTAGCACTGGCTAAACATCCCATTGTAAATTCAAGCTGTAGGGATGGTAAGAGCTTCACTTATAACAGTAGCATCAATATTGCAGTTGCCGTTGCCATTGATGGTGGCTTGATTACACCAGTGCTTCAAGACGCAGATAAGGTTATTTTAGTCTCCTAATGTTCTGCTGTCTTTCAAATCATATGTTAATTTGATCTTTGATTGTTTGCACTTGATTTGTACTTTAGGTGGACATTTACTCTTTGTCTAGAAAGTGGAAGGAGTTAGTTGACAAGGCCAGAGCCAAGCAGCTGCAACCTCAAGAATACAACACTGGTACTTTTTGATTATTTCATATTTCATTTTCAATATGGAGTAATTAGTCCTTCACTTGCATTCATATGGAAAAAGTTATTATATCTTATTTATCTTTTTGAGAATGAGTGAGAATTTCGTTATGAAATATGATAGTACAAGAAAGGACTCCAAATGCACCAGGACGGCTGAAAAAGAGTCTTGTCAAATAAAACCTGTCGAAGGAAAAGAAACTTAACTTGTGTATCACGGGAGGAAGTCCATATGATAAATAATGTGGAGGACCAAATAGGAGCATTGTATTAGATTGAACTCAACAATTCCCGAACAAGTAAAAACATATCTCCAAAAATCCTTTTCTCGTGTTCTGACCATCAACCCCCAGTAGATGGTGCAGGCCCAGCTTTTCCAAAAAATCTGTCTTTCTAGGATAAGTGGAAGATCTGATCACTTACTCCAAGAAGTAACCTGCCTTCGATTATGCACAAAATAAAATATCAAACAACTTAAAGAGCACACATTCAGATTACATACAATAAAGGGTAGTACACCAACCCATTTTCCCCTTCAATTATAATTGTTTTATGTGTGGGTTACTCTCTACATGAATTGCACCAGTAGAACTGCTGACACATATATGATAAATCTCTTTTTAACAAGATCCGAAATATTAAAGATCAACTCAACCACTAGCCATAACAAGAATCTCACCTTCTATATACTTTTACCTTCTAGATACTAGCATATCGTAAAGGACAAGACAAACTTGAGAAGAAGAGTAAATCAAGACAAACTTGAGTTTTCTTCTATAGTTTTGGACAATTCTCAAATGATAGAAGGGTAAAGTAGTGCAGAAAAGGTGGACGTAAGAAAAGGTCAGGCAATGAAGTAGTTTTTTGAGGGGTCTTATATTTCAATAATCCATCATGTTGAAGTTTGGATATTAATACTCTCCCTCTCTCCCTCCCTCAACAAAAATTGCTAGAAGAAACTTCAAATATTGTTGATAGAGGGCTAAATTTCCAGTCTCTTAGGATCTTTGTCAAGGAGATGCAGTCTCACCATTCCTTTCCACTTTGGTAACGGACTCTTTTAATAGACTGGCGGAGAAGTGCAAAGCTACAACTCTTTTAGTAGACTAGTAGACTTACCCTTGCAAAGGCGGTTCTCTCTAGAATCTCCATCTACTGCTTGTGTCTGTGTTTAAAATCCCTACTGGTCCCTGTAAAATGATTGAAAACTTATTAGGGGTCTTATCTGGAGAGGCTCAGGGGATCGAAAAGTAAGCCATTTGGTTAAATCGAAATAGGCTTCTCTTCCCCTTAGTGTGGGGGGCTTGAACTTTGGGAAGAAACCTTGCATTCCATACAAAATTGCTTTTAGAGATTTTCAAGTGAGAAAGATTCCCTTTGGAGGAAATCATTTCTAGCTTTTATGGGTTGGAACGTTCCAGGTGGCTGTTCTAAATCTCCTTGGCCTTCAATTGCAAAGTGCAGGAGCAGCTGGGACAGTAATAGCTTTTAACGTTGGCAAGGGGGAGAGGGTTAGATTTTGGGAAGATGCTGGTTGGTCCCCTAGCCCTCTTTGGTCTTCTTGTTCGAGACTACGATATTTCTTTGTCCAAACAGTATGCAGTGGCAGATGTATGGAATCAAAACTACCAAGATTTGGATTTAAAACTGAGATGAAACCTCAATGATAGGGAGTTTGAAGAGTGGCCAGATCTTTGCGGGATGCTGGACAAGAAAACTCCTAATCACTTGTAAAGTGGCTACCATTCTTATATCTAAAAGTGAAAAGATGGATAGATTAATGAGATATGGAAAATTAAGGCATTAAAGAAAGTGAATTTTTCTTTGACCCCTTGCTTACAAGAGGAGCTTAAACATTCATGATAGGGTGCAAAAGAAAAATCCCCCACTTGGTTTTATGTCTCGTAGTCTGCTCTAACTGTGGCAATAGCAATGAATCAGTAGTAATTTATTTTTGGGATGTAGCTTGGCCTTGGTTAGATGGTCCAGAATATGTAATACTTTTTGTATGGTTTGGTGCGTGCATGACAATATCAAATTCATCCACCCAGAGCTCCTTTTGGGGTTGTGATTTAAAGGAAAGGCTAGAATTTTTTGGAAGAGCATAATTAGATCTACTCCTCAGTCTCCTTGGATTGAAAGAAACAATAGGTTGTTCAAAGATAGGTTTAGAGATTTTAACAGTTTTGAGAATTTTGTGAAGCACACTGCCTCTTTGGGCAGAATTACACTAGACTTTTGCTTATACTCTTATTTACAAATGTTTAGAAAGTTGCCGTACCCCGGTACATTGCTCAATAAGAATGTGCAGTACGTTTTCTTTAATTAGTAATCAAAGAGGGTATGCCATAATTATAAATCTAGATACTAGGTAGGTACCTTTAAGGATTGGGTTTTCAAGTTTTTGATGATGACTCATTATAATTTTGAGTTCAAGTGTTGTACGGTCAAACAAGTTATTTCGTGGAAAGTGCATTGAACTTGGTCTGAAAATGAAAAAATTAAAGGAAAAAAGAGTAAAATTCGATCAATTTAGATATATAAATGGAATCTTTTTTAGCTCGCAAAAAAAGTTCTGTCCAGGAGAATGGCTTCATCCGCGATGGTTTTAGATGTTTATTTGTTCAGGTTCATTTGAAGTCTAGTAGATTACTGTGGTCATTTGATCTGAAATCAAATTATTGATATTTCGAAGTACTGTAGGAGCTGCGATCTTGCGAGTTGTGGAATTTACAAATTTAGTTATTTTCTAGAATAGCTTTTCTGAAGATTTAACATTTTCTGCAATGTAGGATACCTAGAAATCCTCGATGTTTTGATCTCAACTGCCTAGAATATTGAGTCAATATTCGACTTGAAAAAGATAGTATCTAAGTAATGTCTTAGAGGGGTTCAAATTCATGAATACTTGGTTGTTTTACTTTTTTTTTTTTTTTCTTTTTTGCAAATGAACTTGGTTCAACTTCAATCCAAGTGTCTTTTAACAGTGTGCACGACTCTTGAGGTTTACATGTGAGTAATATTAAGAATCAAGCTGGATTATCAGTAATAATTTCATTGAACATGAAATTAACAAAGCATGAGGGCTACAAAACCAGAGAAATTAATAAGAAATTCTTCCAACTAGTGCCGTTCAAGGAAACTTAGGTCGTAGTTACAAAAAAAAAATTCTCTAGAAATCCAAGAGAAACTGTAAACAATAGACTCCTACATAAGTCATCAAATCTCTTTGGATATCCTAATAGATTCTTTTATTTCTTTCCAATGAAATTTTCACCAAAAATACATCTCACTGCGTTGAACCAGAGGACTTTAGCTCTGAGTTTTAGCAATGATGCGTCAGCATAATCGAGACGAAGCTAGAAATGGACTAGGGAGAACCAGGTTTTGACTAAAACCCCCCAAAACTTCTAGCATATGTTAAGAAAGGAAAGACTTCCAAGTTCCGAGACATAAATGCTGTGGGGTCTCTTGATGCAGCAGTATAGAACTAATCTAATCCTGTTCCTTATTGGAATTATATACAAAAGGAAAGAAACCAAGTTATTGAATGAGCTAAAAGAAGTTTTGGTTTAACAAGTGTAGTTTATATAGTTCACAGTAACACACTTCACACATTTACTTGGGTTGAAATTATTTTCACATGAATTATTTTTTTTCTTTTGTTGCTTTCTAAGTTCCTCAGAGCTCCACATGATGCATGCCTTTTCATTATGCAGGCACGTTCACTCTCTCTAACCTTGGGATGTTTGGCGTGGATCGTTTTGATGCAATACTGCCACCCGGAACTGTGAGTATCGTTACTCTGACTTATCTCTCCCAAATTCGTCTCTGGCCAGGGACCTCTCTGGCATATAGCTCTGCTGCGTAGTTGTTAATATTAAGAACCTAATTTATGCAGGGAGCAATCATGGCAGTAGGAGCATCTATCCCCACGGTTGTGGGAACTAAGGACGGTCGGATCGGCAAGAAAAACCAAATGCAGGTAACAAACTCAGACCACTCTTAATGTACATTTTTCAGCGTAGGCCTCCATATCCTTATTTTCGGACTTCGAAACCATGTAGGTAAACGTAACAGCGGATCATCGAGTAATCTATGGTGCAGATCTTGCTACTTTCTTGCAAACCTTGGCGAAAATCATTGAGGACCCTAAAGACCTAACACTATAGTTTTTACATGCATTTTATTAACCCCCAGATTTTTTCTTCTTTAGCTTTCTTCTCACGATCTGAAGTTTGTTTTCACACACGAGTCAAAATGTGATGTCCATGAAAGTGGTAGAAATTAAGAAGCTATTTTCTCAATCTTTTCCCACGTTCTGTGAAGAACACGAGCAGAATTTTGGAGGATGAACATTATTTATGTTTCAAAACTCTTTTTTTTCCTTTTTTTTTTTGAAATTGTGTTGTTTCAAAACTTGTATTCTTATGGAATCCATAAACTTTTTTTGGTCATGCTGGACTGCTGTGTGTGACTAAATCATTGGATTGAAGAACTATGTTTGTATTGATTTACACAATAATTTAGGGTCGATTGATAACGATTTTTATTTTTTTGGTTATTGGTCTTTTTGTTTTTTGTTTTTGTTTTCTTTTGTTTTACAAAACCATATAGGTTTGATAAGTATTTTTTGTTTTTTATTGTTTAAAAACAGAAAATCAAACATTTTTGGTAACTATTTTTATCAAATATGTTTGGTTTTCTATTTTCTATTTTTAAGAAGTTAGAAAATTGAAAATATATGTTAGAGAGAGAAAATTATATGTAGAATAGAAATGATCGGAATGAGGATGCCCTCTCTTATTCTCGTGCTCTTGCAAATTTTAAGTCCCATGTTGCCACCTCATTCTTCAGTCCAGGTTCAAGAATCTTTATTTAGAGATGTGGATATTTGTAGAAAAAATTATTGGTTTTATAATTAATTTTAATTATTTTTAGAATTTAAAAAATAAAGAAGTATAAAAATATATATTAATTATTTTAGTTACTATTATAAATAATTAGTTTTAAAAATATTTAATATTTTATTCATGTCAATAAAATATAATATTAATTATTTAAAAAATGGAATCAGGATGAGATCGAGAAAAGAAAGAAAAGTTATAAAATACAATTTTATAGAGAGAAAAGTTCGGGAAAATATTAAATTTTAGGAAGATAAATAAGGGTGATATGTTAGAAAAAAAAGAAAAGAAAATACATAGAGATGAAAAATTTGGAGGGAGGGAGAGAAATAATAAATATTTGAAACAAATGAGACTCTGAGGAACAAAAATATGTTTTTAAAAACTACTCTAAAATTCCTCCTTTTTTTTTTGTGAAATTTAAAAATCGTTTTTCAAAAACAAAAATAGAAACTTGAATTGGTTATTAGAAATAGTTATCAAATAGGGTTAGGGTTTTAATTTTGTTGAGATCCAAATGAATTGGTATTCAGGATGCGAAAATGGAAGTTTTATGTGTAAATTTTTTCTCTTCAAATTTGTTATATATTTGAATACTCTAACCTTCTATTCCATCTGACAGCAAATTTGAGTGAAGTAAATTTCTTGGTGAGATGACGTTTAGAAATAGTTTTCCTATGAAAACAGAAAGTAAGAAAAACATGTTTATATAATTAGATTTCAAAGTATAGTTTTTCTATTTTTTTTATATCCGTGAGTATCCGAACTAGCTGACTCGACATTTAGTGCCAAACAACATATAAAAATTCATTTCTTTTTCTTCACGAAGAGATGACATTTTTAAAGGGAAAAAAACGAAATTATTGTTTTAAGAAAAAAAGTCAGCCAATAATCTCAACCTTTACAAATCACCGTATCACAAATTTTAAAAACCATTCTCCAGCCCATCAGAACATAGCTCAACAGATTAAGACGCCTATATCTAGTTAAAAGATCGTGAGTTTGAATCTCTACCTCGATATATTGTTCTAAAAAAACAATTCTCCAAAACAAACTACCAAATAACATAATTTTCAGTCGCATCCACACATCATCTATTTCTTAGGATGGGTGAAAAAATGATGACAGATCATTGATGAACAAACCACAAATTAATTAGCGAACCACATCGAGAGAAGAAGGATAGAGAAGCATAGTCGAATATAAGGATTAATGAGAACTTTAAATTGATTACAAATTTGATCAAGTGAATCAACAACTAACAAGGTAAAAAGCTGAATACGATGGTTTGAATTCTATCCATCCCTAAACTTTCTTACTTATATTGTTTTGATCTCTAAACGTTCATTCAGTCAACTTTCATACTCATTCTATTATGATCTCTAACTTTCGGTTTAGACATAGTCTCAAAACTTCATATATAAAACTATCGCACGTAATTAATTTTTCATGAATCATTTAACAGAAACTTTAAAATACATTTTAAAACCGAACACCTAACATACTACCCGTGGCTTTAAAAACGTTCAAACATTTATTTGATCACTGACATATATTGTAACAGTATGACTCATTAGATTTCTTCTCTTAGGTTTATTTTGTATATTTTACATGGAGTAGATACTAAAAAAAATATATATATATATACACAACCTAGCAGTACAATTCAATTCTTAATATTACAAACTAAATAACTAGAGCTAAGATTATCACCTCATATACTGAAGTCCATAGCTGCTTTCCAATTTGTAGTATGCAGAAGGACTCTGTTGTTTTATCTTGCATTAAGGAGCATCCTCAGGACAGTCTTCATCTTCGGCCTTGCTTCGGGCGATGGAGACACACATGAAGCCGCTACATTGAGGACAGCGCCCATCTGGCTACGAACGTCGGAAGATGTTTTGCTGATAGTCTTATCCAGGATTTGCAGCTCCCATTTCTGCTGCTGCTGCTTGGAGTGGTTAGCTAGAACGGTCTTCGCCAACTCGGCTCCCTCACTAACTGCTGTCTTTCCTGTTAGTAATTCAAGTAAAATCACTCCGAAACTGTAGACGTTGCCAGCAGGCGACACCCTCATTGTGTAAGCATACTCTGCAATCACGCCAAAAGAAGAAAAGAATAGTCAAAAACTCAAACTCTGTGGTTAGTATAATTGGAACACATGGAATGACTGGAAATATCGTCGTGGAAACCAGAAAACTAAGCTGATTTGTGGAAAGTGCTGCACGTATAGGAAGGGTATATAGTTTTATTTACAGTCTTACAGTAGAAAATGATAGGATATACTAGATTTACAATGTCAAGTTTTTTGTTTTTGAAAATAAGGCAACAGTTTTCTTACCTGGAGGAATATAGCCTACCGAACCAGCTACTGTCGAAAGGCTTCCGGTGCTCTTTGAGGGATCGATCACCTTGCAAAGCTCAATGTCACCTATTTGAGGCTCCTTGAGGGACTTCAGGAAAATGTTTTTGCTTGATAGATCAAGGAGAAGTACAGGACCAGATGCACATCCATGAAGGAAAGCAAGGCCCTGAGCTGCTCCTATAGCTATGCTGTATCGACTCGACCAATCAAGGACGCTTCCCGAGCTACCATGGAGAATGTCAAAAAGAGTGCCCTTGGGGGCATATTCAAAGAATAGGTAAGCACTTTCAATGGTCAAAACATAAGCCAGAGGAGTCATGATATTTGAATTGCTAAGCCTCCCAAGGACCTCAAGTTCCTTTCCAAACTTATGATGACTTCCCAGCTGAAATATTTTGTCATCCCACTTGAGCTTCTTAACATAATAGCTTGATCCACATGGCATGTCAGCTTTGTAGTATGTTGAAAATCGAGTTTTCACTTCAATGTTAGATGGGTCAGAAACTGCCTCCATGGCTTCAGAAAAGTCGATATTTGAGCGGTGGATGACACTGAGAGACAATAATTTCCCCTGAATAATAGTTGTCGTAGGAGGATCTTCCTCTTGAAATTCCATGACATTCCCCCTATTATTACGTCTCCTCGACATGAAGATAATAAACATTACCAAGGCAGCAGAAACAAATAAAGCTACAACCACAACGACGACTGCCACAATGATTGGCTTTCTCTTCTTTTCAGATAAGGGAGAAGTGTCAATCGCTGTACGATTAGTGAGATTCGGGTTTCCTTTTGTGTCGAGCAAAACCCAACTCCTAAATATCGGAACGATGCCAGAGAGCTGATTGTTAGTAAGATTCAGCGCTGTCAAGGATAACAACTGAGCCAGAAACTCTGGAATATCACCTGAAAATTGGTTGTTTGAGAGGTCCCATACTTCCAAATTAACAAGTAGAGAAAAAGATCTCGGAATCGGCCCATCAAAATGGTTGCTGCTTAGGTTCAAAGCAATCTGCAAATTCCGTGGCATTCTCGGAATTGGACTAGTTAGACGGTTTGTCCCTAGTCGGAGTTCTATCAATGAACTCATGTCACCAATTGTATTGGGTATGGCACCAGTGAGATAATTACCCTGTAAATTCAAGTTAATAAGCTTTTGCAAAACTGATATCAAAGGCGGTATTGAACCATTGAGAGAGTTCCAACCAACATTTAGAACTGTCAGTTCTTTTAGTTGCATTATTTCTGATGGAATTTCTCCAGACAGGTTGTTAGATTGAAGTTTCATGACTTGAAGACCTTGAAGATTCCCCAACTGTGTTGGCAGCCTGCCCCAAAAATTGTTTTGGGCCAAATTCAACAGCAACAGATTCTTGCAACTGCCCAAACCATTTGGTATCAAACCAGTCAGCTGATTGTTGTCCAATTCCAAGTACTTCAAATTCTGAAGGTTTCCAAATGTTTCAGGGATTGTCCCATTCAACATATTGCTCCCCAGCCTCAACCTAACCAAGTTAGAACTAGAAGATACATCTCCAGGAATTGGTCCCACTAATTCATTATTAGTCAAATCTACAGTCTCTAGTTGCGGTTTCGATAAGAGGTCTACTGGAATGGAACCACTCATATTATTATAACTAAGATCCAAGTTCTTCACATAATTTGTAAGTCCATTAGGAATCTTACCAGCAAAGTTATTTTGGTTAGCTGCTAATCTCACAAGAGTGCTGATTTTTGAAAGACTTTCTGGAACTTCTCCACTCAAATTATTGGCAGACAGAATCAGAAACTCCAGCTTGGAGAGATCTCCAATTTGCAAAGGAAGAGACCCAGAAAGATAATTTGCACCAAGATCAATATAAGTCAAGTTCACATAACTAATGATATCTTCTGATATTGTCCCTTGAAATCTATTTCTAGAAAGCTGGAGCTGTTCTAAGGCCTTGTCCCTTCCAATTCTAGTGGGAACAGGGCCACTGAAACCATTGGAACTAAGATTCAAACATTTAAGACTAACCAGTTCATTTAACTGTAAACCAATAGTTCCATTCATGGAATTGAAAGACAAATCCAAGATCTCCAAATTTTTATAACCAACAAAAGTAGGCAGAGAGCCAACCAACCGGTTGCTGCTGAAATTCAGCAACCTCAGCCCAGAAATCCCTCCACAATCTTTGATGAACTGCTCCGGAATACGACTCAAGTGGTTACGCGACAAATCAAGCGCCTGTAGAGTATCAATCTGGCAAATAACAGGCAGAAATTCCTCTGAAGAAAGAGAAGATCCCGAGAGAAAAATGTTAGTAACAGAGGAATTATCAGAATCGCATAAAACCCCCTTCCATGAACACGGATTCGGCTCCATGTTAACATCCCATAAACGTAGAAGCCGAGAGAGGTCGACCATGGCAGCATGCTGAGCACTCGGGAGCTCAGAGTTGGCGGCAGAGAAGTAAGAAACAAAGAACAAACAGAAAAGGGGTTTCAAAATTCGGCCCGAACACCCCATTTCCAGCGGCGATTTTGCGATTGATGGTCTCGCAATCGGTGAAATTGAAGAAGGGGAGATTTGGGAAATGGGATTGGGGCTTAAGGGGGGAAGAAAACAGTGAAGCAAAAGGGAAGACGACGAAGACTTGACTGAAAACAGTAGTCTGCTTCAAAATCTTTGACGATTTCTGGTGCGTCACAGAGTCCACTCCTTGGATTTCCAAGTCTCCGCTTCAACTTTTTGAATTTGTTGGTTTTCATATTCGAATCCGCGTGGAAATTGGAGTTCTGCTCAAGCTTTTATGAGCGGAGTGGACGAACTTTTCCACCCATCGCCGTGGATTTTGGGAATGTTTAAATCGATTGATGTTTGGGTTTTGTTGTATTCTACTCTCTGAATTTTCATAATCTCTCTTTCAGGCTCTAAACTTTTACAAAATATCTATTTTTCATCTCTATCCAATCCTCGATGAGGAATTGCATGTCCATGATAATGGATATCTTTAAAAACTAATAAAAATAGAAATTTACAAAAAAAATATTTAAATTAACCCATAATAGTATTACCTTTTAAAATTTTTGTTATTAATATTATGCGTATATTAATGGTCTAATATTTGTTAATTATTTTAAACACATTGGAAATATGAGATTCACCTCTAGGTGACTTTCACAAAATTCGTTATGTTTGCCAACATTCCGTTCTCATTTTCAATTTTTTAGAAATATAATAGTGCATTGGTTGGTGATTTAAAAGCATAAATTTGAAAATGTGAGATTCAATAAAAAAAATAGAATTGTATTCAATTTAAAATATTGTTCAAAGCGTGATTGATAATATATTTGTAAACTAATGATAGCTACTATCCATATATTTAGTTCAATCTAAAATATTGTTAATTAATTTGTTAATATATATGTTGTAAATTTTGTATAATTATTATTTTACAATGTTATATAATTTACAATATATTATGAGTTAAAAAAGAATGAAGTGAGTTTATACCTAGGATGGCATATGTCTCAAAGTTTTTTTTTCAATGTAATTCAATTTTTTAAAGATTCAAATTTAAAATTTGAAAGTATTTGTTGTCTTAATTTTCACTATTCATTCGATAGAAAAAAAAATTATAGCCAACATAAACATATCTTAGTAACAAGGCATCTTGTTTCTGTAGAGGTGAGAGATTAAATATCTTATTCCAAAAAAAAAAAAATTAGGAACATATTATTAAACTATTTTTTAAGTTTCATGATTCTAGTAGACAAAAATTGAAAGAAAGAATGTTCATGGGGCGGGGCAGGGACGGGGAAGGCCTCCCCATCCCCGCCCTCCATTTAATTCCCCACTAAATTTTGCAAGGATCGGGGTGGGAATTCCCTGTGGGGAATTCATAAAAACTTTTATTTATATGGTCTAATCCTCCTCCTATATATTTGATGGGTAGGGAAGAATATGGTTTTATACGGTATATATAAGTATGGAAAAAATAATAAGATTTTTTTAGTATAAGTATATAATATATATATTAAAAAATGTGAGGTGAGGTGAGGAATGGGAATCGGGGATGAGGAATGCATTCCCCGTTCTCGTCCACATTTAGCCCTACATCGTGGAGAATTTAAACCGGGATTTCTAGCCTTATTTAGGCGGGTCCGATGGAGATGGGGTCCGTAGATTTTCCCTAATTGAAAGTATAATGAAAGTTTGAGGGAAAAAAAAAATCTAATTCTGACATATTAAATGTCAAAATATATAAATTAAAAAGACATCAATATTTTCAAAACTATTTTTGCACCATCCGACATAAAGTTCTGGATGTTTTTTTTTTTTAACATTTTGAATGTGGACAGGTAAGGGTTGTTGAACAATTTGATGGTGAGTTTGTTGTAATGCAGAAAAGGCAGAAAAATACCCAAACATCGAAACACATTAGGGTGAAAGTTGTTGAGAATTAATGACTACTTCTATTTTAGAATTATCCAAAAGGGATAGCTTGTGGAGAAGACTACTCCTTTGCTATTTATAAGTCATAGTTTTGGCTAAAATTGATAGCAGCATTGCAAAGAAGATTAATCAGAATTTTGAAACAAATGTATACATTTTGATTAATTAACATATCAAACAAAATCAAAATTATTATTGAATGTCTTACATTTTAATTACAAAATACTTTTTTCTTTTTCCAGATCCATACGCTCAAATAAGTGCACATATTTTGAAAACGAGACATCAGTTAGAATGATAACTTTTGGCCGATATTCAATAACTGACACGTCATTATTTTGAATTAATGATGAAATCATGTATTTTTAAATTTGCGACCTGAAATTAAATGACAAAAATTTGCAAATAAAATAATGGCACTTGGCCATCAGATGAAATTGACTAATCTTGTCAGATTGTGCCACATGTCGATCAGGTAAATAGCCAAATAAGTCAAAGACTGCATCGAGAACTAGATCAATCTTTCCCTAACTAGAAGTTATATATTCAATCTTCTTAATTAAAGAACAAGCTTTCCAACCCTTGAGTCGAAGTTCATACTCGAGAGAAAGCATCACATGATTTTAAGTTAAAAGATTGTAACACTCATATATTAAATACAATATCATGTTCATTCTTTCCAAGTTTCGCTTCTAAAATTCCCTGCGAAGAATCTCTACGAGTTAGCACTACAAAACTTATCTCAGTTAGTGTAGCCAGAGATATTAAGATATCATTAAGTTTTATTCTTATACTGAGCAAGGTACTTCTAGCTAGTACATAAATTTCATTTAGTATGACTTTTGCAAGTAATAATAATGCTTACATTCTTCAAAATTGTTTGGAAATATGTTCAACACACAATATTGACACATACACAGGACTATAAAGTCCAAAATAGAAAGACAAAACCATATCTCCTAAACTATTATTTCATATTTTTTTGAAAATTCTTTCAAGTCTAGTCTAGTTTCGTGAGATAGGTCACTTTTAAAAAGTATATGAATTAAAACAAAAATTTTCGATATAGATGGACTAAAAATGAATAAAACTTGAAAGTATAGGATCCAAAATAAAAGGTTTGAAAAATATACAGACCAAATAAACCATAACTAAAAGTACGGACCAAAATAATATTAACTTATAATGTATTATAGTAACATATTACATCATTATTGTGGAGACATAATTATTTCTATATGGATAAAACTTGACTTTTTGCCAGTAAAAAACAACTTGTCTTTACCACCATTAAATATTTGACAACTGAGAAAGATAAAGCAAAAACAAATTTTTTTTTTTTTTGAATGATAATGAGTTGTAAAGTATTTAACGATGGTAAAGACAAGATTGCTCCTCACCGGTGAAGAGCAAAATCTTATCGTTTCTAGATTTAAAATATCATTTAAGCATGTCTTTTTGGTTTGTCGTGCCGAGTCTTTGCTTGTGGCTTTGAGAGGGTACTTTGACATTAGTGGCCACTCCAATTGCTTGGAGGAGCCTGATAACGTACCAGCCAAAGTCAATTTGCCACCATTCGAGTCCAAACCTAGCTGAATACTCAAATGCATGGTGGTTATTGTGCCAGCCTTCTCCAAATCCAAGCAAACCCACCCACCTAAGAAGCAATAAAAATATATATAATCAATAATAAAGTACGATATTTATGTAAGACGAGAAATTAGATTTATTGTTTTTTTTTACAAGATATATATCAATTACCGCTGAGTTATATGCTCGTTTTAGGAAGTATTGTATTGTATTTATTAAATTATTGAATAATGTGACAATAATTACAAAATTTATTCAGTATTAGATGACTATACTCATCAACATATATGTTTTTCTCTTACTATATACTTTGACGTGATCACTTTAAAGTATTTTTAAATTCATTGTGATTTTTGAAAAATATTTTTTTTATGTATTACTAAATATAATAGATTTTTATAAGATAATTTTAGTTATCTAAATTTTATACTAAATACAAAATGAATAATTCTTCCAAATTTGCTTATTAAAAAAGTGGTTTAATTTATTTTTTCCTAAAATTCATCTAAAAAATTTAATGAATATATGAACTACTGGTTTAATAGTCAAAGTTGTACGTTAATAATCACAAAATAATCATATTCATACTTATTTAAATACTTCTATACAAAAAAAAACCATATAAATAAACAAGTTGGTATACTAGTTAGTGTACTTGACACTTAATCAAAAATACATTTGTGTCGATTTGAGCATCATTTTAATTAATAAGACACCTATTACATTCTCGATCTTCAACCTCTTTATTTGTTCAATTGAAAATTTGTTTTGTATACATATATGATACATACTACTTCATTTGACGTATAAGATTTATACTCACCCGTTGTTTCTAGATAAATCGCCATTTTTCCATGGTTGCTTTCCCCATATATGACATACTGAGTTCACCATAAATGTTATGTGTAGGCACGTTATAGTCCTCACACACTGCATGACAAAGAGTATGATATATCACGCCTCAAAATCTATATACACTATTAGTTAAAAAAGAAATTGAAATTAGAATGATTTTATCTTACCATTCCCCAAATAAGAAAAGGTAGTCCTCCAAGGGCATAAAGTAGGAATGCAAGAGCAATTGGATGAAGAAGATACGTTTTTTGAATAAATCTATAGAAAGTTTGCTTCTCCAAGTCACTGACATTATCTGGTCTCCCATATTTTCCAACAATCACACAACCGCTTCTTTTTACCTCTTCAAAATTATCAAAATACTTTGGACAAACTTTTTTAGTCAAAGAATTGGAATCAAACATCCATGTCAGATGACTAAACCAGAATCCTTGAATAGGACTGTGTGGATCTTTTTCAGTATCAACAAATTGATGGTGACTCCTATGCGTACTCACCCAACCGATTGGATCACCCTGAAATGCAAAATACAACGAAAACTTTCAAAAGACAATAGATATTTCGATACGCTAAGTTTAATCTCAAATAATTTTAAACCGTCTTGTTGCTAATATGTGTGTTTAGAGTAAGGAAAGAATAAGTTGTCAAATCTGTCAAACCTGGAGCGCATGAACCCCACAATAAGCAAACAAGTATTCAAGCCATCTGGGAAGCTGGAAACTTCTATGTGAAAGATTTCTATGATACGAAATAGAAATACCGAAAAGACATGTAATAATATGTAATGCAAAGGCAACCCAAAACGCACTCCAATTGAAGTGAAACGGTGCAAAAATACAAACTACATGAATAAAGACATAAAAGAAAGCCATTTCTTTGTCTATCATGCTCCATTCTCTCTTAAAAAGCTTCACCATTTTCGTCGGTTCTTCTTTTGAAACGACCATATTAGCAAAGTTTGCTTTAATTGAAACTTTGAGGGCACCTCTAGCATATATTTATAGTGAATTTTAACTCTCAAGGCAAGAGTTTAAGGGAGTTTGGTTTATGATTAGAAGTAAGGATTTGAAAACTAATAATTTAAGGGAAAAAAAGGGTTGTATTTTGTATTTTCGAAGTTTAAAAACTCGATGGTGACCTTTTTCTTTCTTTTTAAGTTCAACAAAGAGCGGAAAGATTCGAACCTCAAAAAATTTTGAGGCATAAGTAATGTCTTCCCAACTGAGTTGTGTTTATGTTGACAATTTTGATTTTTTATTATAGTATTTAGAAAATTGTATTTGTAATGTATTCCAAAACAAAAGAATTTATAAATTTGTATTGCAAAAGGAATAAACACTCACCGCTTAAGATCACTGCACAACTAGAAAACCAAAAGCGAAATTCAGAAAATAAGCAATAATAAAAATAAAAGTTAGAAACAACCCATACAATTGGGACAAACGTAACGGAAAATAAAATTAATACCTCAAGCAAAGTCAAGCCTAAGCTAACTAAAAAGAAAGCCTAAATAGAGCTAATTAAAAAGAATTAATACCTCAAGCCTAAGCTAACTAAAAAGATTAAAACTAGGTTAAGCTCGAAAAAGAAAGTCTAAATATTGCTAATTAAAAAGAATCATTATTTAGTTTAAATCTATATATACAAAATAAAAAATTTTATCTCCCTATTTTTGTCCTTTTTTTTTAATGTTTTTTCCTATTATTTTAATGGTATTTTTTGTCATTCAACCCTCTCCCTCTCAAATCCTACCCACTAAGTCTCCTCAAATTCCACTAATTCACCCTCTAGTCTCCTCTCTTCCCACGCCACCTCTCAATTCTTTTTTCTTTTTAATACTTCTATTTAATTTAAAATGAAGCGCCAAAAAAAAAAAACAAGGAAAATAATATGAAAATTTTTAATGAAATTGTTGTCAGTTTATTCATAAAAATTAATGACTTTATCTTTTTAATTAATTAATAATGAAATTTAAAAGTTATAGTACTTAAATAATGTTTAAAAAATAGAAGTATAAAACTATATTAAAATAAATAATTAGATATGCACTCATAAATTGAAATGAAAAAAATGTGAAAGTTTGATTATAAAAAGGTTTTGTAAATTTATTTTTAAAAAATAATTTTAAAATTTAAAACCATTGAAAATATATTGAAAAAATCTACAAATTTGGAAAAAAAATTTGGACAATTTTATTTCCGTATAAAATTGTAAATTTTAAAAACATGTCACTCACCATTAATTATCAATAGCTATTAAATTTGAATTATAAAATGTAATACGAAAAGTTTTGTTTTAACTTAAATTAATTCAATAATTATAACATTTAATTATATTTAATTTTTTAATATAAAAAATTTTGGAATTTCAAAGGGTTTGGCGCCTCTTTCATTTTCACAGCTATTAAAGGACTCTTTTTCTCGTCACTCTATACAACCCTTCAAGCTTTTTTTTTTCTTCTTTACTCTATTTTATCTCTAGATTTTTTTTGGTGCTAAATCTCCTTTTTCACCCTCAAAATATTATTACCAATCAACCATGAAAATTTTCTAACTTTTTCTTTCTGTCATTCTCTCATTTTCCTTTGACATCGTCAACATTTTTACTTTTAGCCCAACTATTGCCAACAACAATTACTATCGTCACAATGATCAACTACTGTAACAATTCGTCTAAGTCGTGGTTCCATAAGCTGCCCCATCACATGTTAAGTTTCATGCTCTTATCTTTCTCAAATGTACATCTTTTCATGTTTATGTTGTCGTGTAAAAAATTTCAAGAGAGTAATGTAAATTAAATTGGTAATTTGGCTGCTTTGTTATATATAATGTATTGCTTCATGTAGAATGTGAGGAACAAAAAGAACTAAACAAAGATTTAAAAGATAATTTTTTTTCAACCATGTTTGTGGAAAATGAAAAAGAAAAACATATTATGATTATTTTGTATGGGTATTATTGACGAAAGAAAGAAATTTTTTCTCTCTATTTTGCCATTTTATTCTAACTTTTTTCACTATTATTTTGTGGTCCTGTTTACCTATCAAGAATCGGAATGAAAATCAATCGGAATCAAATCAATTGGAATGTGAATGTTATTTCTTTGATGATGCTTACCATAAATTTTATGGAATTGGAATAAGAATTCCTTTCATGTTGTTTGCTAAAACTGTCTGGAATCGGAATCAGAATCAGATATATGAAAATTACTAGTATACTTCTGTCTTCTTTCTAGCTAAACACACATATATTGTGGTGCTAATTTTTTTTAATTACAATAATAATTTATTTTTAATTTGTTGTATTACTATATTATTGATAAAAAAATATTTTTTTTACCAAAAAAATTTATTTAATATTAATAAATAATAAATAATTAAAATAAAATTACATCTACTAAAATACTATTTTATTAGAACCATCATCATTTAATATAAAATATTATTAAAATTTATTATATTAATAATTGATAATAATGAATTATATTTTTAAAATATGATATTAATTAATAATAATTAAATTAATTAAATAAAAATTAAATATTTTATAATAATATAACATCAACTCATAAAAGTGATATAAATTTTTACTAAAAGAAAAATTATTAGTAGTATAAATGAAAAAGAAATAAAAAAAATAGAAAACAATTAAATAAAAAGTTATAGATCTCATTAATGATGAGAGAAAAAGGATAAAAGTAGAAAATTGGTTGTAATAAATATGTGGGATCCACGGAATAAGGAATGAGAATGAAATCGATCAGAGAAATGAGATTGTCCATTTTTAGGAATGAGAATGAGAAAAGTAGGTGGAGTCCATCATTTCATTCTCATTCCAACAATTTGGAATTTGGTAAACGCTCAAGGAATAAAAAAATTGATTCTCATTTCCTTGGAGTAACCATTGCCTCACTGTAATTTTGTTATTCAAATACAAATTATTCTCTCCCATCCCTAATCTCTGTTTCTCTACGATTGTATCTATTAATTGATTCTCAAAACTATTTCTCATGAGTTATTGAGTTATAAAAAGAATAAGTTAATTATTGAGTAACACAGAATGGTTTTTTTTTTTTTTTAATAATGTCAAAAATTATAATAGGTACAGTTTTGTCTTTATTTCTATAAAATAATTCAAACAAATTATAGTAATTTTTAATTATACTTAATAATTAAATTTCTAAAGTTTTAATTATTTTAATTACTTAATAATGCGAAGAGTTATAATATATAAAGTTTTGTCTCTTTGTTGTACTAATTAATTAAAAAAATCACGACTTATTTTTAATTATAATTAATAAAGAAATTTAAAAAATTTTGTAATTCTTTTACCAACAACTATATAAAGCTGTTTTATCACTCTTTCTCTCAACTCTATACTCACCAAATAAAACAAATTTAACAATTTTAACTGTTTAACTTTTCATTTATTCAGCTTTTAACGATATAATTAATTTTTATGTTATTTAGATTTTAAAATAAAATTATGAAATTCACGTCATGCATTGTGTAAACAAATACTACAAACCTAGAGAAATAGGAAATCTAAACTTTTAACTCCTCAGTTTCCTCTTTCAAAATCTATACATTTAAGAAATAGGAAATCTAAACTTTAACTCCTCAGTTTCCTCTTTCAAAATCTATACATTTATAAAAATAAAAGATAAAAACTTTAAATGATATTATTCTATCGGCAGAAATTATATTGAAATTGTTAAGTAATGAAAAACAATGTGATATGTAGAACAATGAAAAGAGCTGACTATAGGCTAAGACATGAAATTTCAAACTCGTATTTATATATGGGTGCATATATATGTATATATAGCTAAGCTAAGAAATACCTCAATATTCATTTATATATTGGCCAAGGATGTATTATATTACACTGTGCCCACTAACCACATTCTAAATATTACATTGGGAATCTCGCGATCATGGAAAGCGATAGGAGAGTTGGACCCAACCAACCTGTTGGGATTGGTGGAGTCAAAACGACGTCGAATCGAGCTAGGGAAGAGTCGGGATCAAGTCGGGGCGCGTCGAAATCGAAGCAGGATGAAAACAGGGGAGAAGTGGACGTGCAAGCCACTCGGGCCGAGGAGGCAGCGTCGTGGCGCTGTCCAGATGGGGGAGGCATGGACGATGTTCGTCCGTAGTGCCATGGTGTTGTGTCGACTTTATAAAAGCGCAGTTTTTCCGTTTTTGGGTTATCCCAACCGTCTTTGAGTCGTTTTTTAGAGAGTTTCTTGGCAGTTTGAAGGGGAGGGCTCGGGCGTTGGCAGAGGCATTGAGATCGATCAAGATCAACGTATTCGGGGTATTAGATCTTGATTCTTATGAGTTTTTCATTTCTGTTTCTAAATATTAATTGTGTAAAATACTTAGAAACTAAGGGGGCTTTTGTTGAGACCTTTATGGGATATTTTAGAGAATGTTACTGTATCTAATCCTAAACAATATTAGTGAATTACCTACATCTGAGTGGAAGATTGGACGTAGCCCTTAGTGGTGAACCAGTATAATTTGCTGTATCATATTCTTGTTCTTTACTGTTTTCTTTCTATTTGCATATTATTAGTTGTGTTGGATATTTTCTGTGGAAGGGGAAATTATTTAGGTCAATCAATTTCCAAACAAGTGGTATCAAAGCTGTAAGGTTGTAGCATCATGGGTGACAAATATCACGCACACCATTATTATCAAAGGGTTCTGAAGTTCACCGGGGAGAATTTCAGTTTTTGGAAAATGCAGGTAAAGGATGTTCGTATGTGCAAGAAAATACACAAGACTTTAGGGGAGAGACGAGCAGGGATGATAGACAAGGATTGAAATGAGATGGATGAACAGGTCATTGCGAACATCAAAATGGCGTTATCAATGAATGTTTAGTCTAGTGGCGAAAGAGACTACAGCGAAAGATTTGTTGAAGGCCTTGCAAGATAGGTATGAAAAACTTTCTGCCAATACAAAAATACTTCTATGGACGAGGTATTTTAATATCCACATGGAGGAAGGAACCTCGGTGAATTTCCACATTAATGAACTCACCGATCTCTTGAACAAGTTATAAGGGATAGGTGTCAAGATTGATGAGGAGGTGAAAGCTATGAAGCTGTTGATGTCTTTGCCTAACAGTTGGGAGACGATGAAGACCGCGGTGTCGAATTCGCTAGGGGAAAATAGCTTGAAATTTACAGCTATTTGTGATGCCACCTTATTTGAGGAAGCCCGGAGAAAATTAGGGAAAATGTCTGCATCTACTTCGGGAACAGAGAATGGGGTTGAATCAGCTTTGATAGCTCAGAACAAAGGGAAGGCAAAGATGAGTTACAATGGGAAGCAGCAGCGGAGATATTGCAGGGGTAGTGAGAGTTCCAGTGGAAAAGTGGAGTGTTTTTACTGCCACAAGAAGGGACATGTGAAACGTTTCTGTAGAAAGTTCAAAGAAGATTGTGAAAAAGGAAACAATTCTACAAACGTTGTAACAGAAGAAAAACGGATTGAGGAGTTTCTAGCTTGTGTTCAGAGGAACATATCTGTAAACTAGTGGGTTGTGGACACTGCAGCATCAACGCACGTTGCTTCAGACAGACGTTCGTTCTCATCTCTTACTGCAGGTGATTATGGCTCAGTGAGGATGGGAAATGGGAGTATCTCCAAGGTGAAAGGAGTTGGATATGTTTGTTTGGAGACAAGTGAAGGGGCCAAGTTGGTGCTACGAGATGTCAGGTATATTCCTAACTTCAAATTTAATTTGTTATCCGCAATGAAGCTAGATGACGATGGCTACAGCAATGAGTTTAGTGGAGGTTGCTGGAAGTTCAAGAGGGAATCTAGGGTGGTGGCAACAGACCACAAGAGATCTTTTGTTTATGTGTCAGAGTTTAGGGTTGCCAAGGGTTCACTGAGACAGACAATGCACAGAGTAGCTGCATATGCACTACTACAAAATTGGCCTGTAATGTCAGTTGTCAACTGACATCATACATATTAGATGTCGGTTTTCAAACCGACATTAACTCGGGTGTTATCGTATCGTACAATGTCGTTTCTCAAACAATGTCGGTTGCCAACTAACATCCATAAAACCGACATTGTATATGTTCGATGTCGGTTATTTCAATGTCGATTCCCAACCGACATTAACTGTGGTGTCATTGTAGCCTACGATGTCGGTTGGTCTGTAATGTCAGTTCCAAATCGACATTAATTGTCCATATAATGTCAGTTAATTACCGACATTGATAGATCCGACATCGTTCCTCTATAACTGACATTGTTTTCGTTCATAATTACAATGTCAGTTCTAAACTGACATTGTTTTTTACAAAACCTGAAACAAAAATATGAATAAAATATTCCACATACCATAATACCTAAAAGACCTGTATCAAAATATTTCTAGCCAAACAATCGTACAAAATAAATTAATAATTAAAAGATCTGTATCAGCACATCACAAACACAATCATCAACACACCACCAATACAATCAGTAGAAATTCTAATACACATCTTCAATAGAATTCAGAAATTCAGCAACTACAACACACGGTAATCCTTCTATAATATTTAATTCATTAAGTAAGCAATATTTAGAAGTGTTAAATCAACACACTAAGCAAAATGTTGAGTAGCTCACAAATACAACCAATGCATATTGAAATAACATATAAATGGTTCAAGGTTTTACATATTAAAACGCTAAAACGATAAAACTATATTTACTATCTAACCCAAACTAAGCGTAGTTCGGAACAAATCCGACTCATTCATCCTGTACCTCATCAAGTTCGGCTTAAGTATACGGCTTTTTTGAATTGAACTACATGTAACAAAGTATAAATAATATAAGTATATAATTCGAATATGAAAAGTAGAGTTGTGTTTTGAGTGTGCATGAAAGACATACAAGATTAGGTATTGGAGTGTCTCGATTATGCATTATCTGTCGAATTTTCCTCATGACATAACATCCACACTCTACCAATCCTGATTGGCGTGGGCACTATACATATATAAAAATGCTAAATTTTAGAACTTATTAAAAAATAATAACATAAAGCAATATAGTTATACTTACCCGTAGAAGAAGCTAAGTAGGATTTTTTCTCAAAGCCCTAAATATATTTAAAAAAAGAATAAGTCATCAATCCTACACATTAATGTATCAAACTAAAAATATAGATAATACTTACCTATTCACAACATATTTAATGTCTTCCTTAATAGCAGGATTGCAAAGAGTCTAAAACGTAAATCATATTATTATGCACATCAACAACACATAATATCCAATTATTCTTATAAGGAAAAAAGTTAACATCAGCGAAACAAATATAAAATAACTAAATTATGATAACCACAAGTTTTAAAAAAACATTGTTTCTTACTCACTATTGTAAGGTATCATTATTTTTTGGTTTGTTTGTCCTAAAGTGAAAATGTCAGCCAACTTTTTTGCACGTTCGTCTGGTGAGGAATAACTTTCTTTCGCAACTTCAAATGGGTCCACTATCTTAAACATGTCGCACTTAATAATTGTTCAAAGTTTTCAAACTTATTTGAAAAATAGTCTTGTGTAGCTTCAAACATATTAGTTGTATTCTTTATGTCATCATCATCATCATAATTTTCTTTTCCCTTACTAGTACCACTTTCATCCTTAGGTAGTTGCTCACCATGTCAAATCCATATCTTATAACTCTTATCAATACCATAAATAAATAAGTGTTCTCTAACTATGTTCAACTCTTGTAGAACTGCATTTGCAAAGTTCAAGCAAGGACACCATATGCAGTTTGACCCTTTTGAATGTCGTAGTCCATTTTCAATGAACTTCTCAACACCTAAGTTATATTCCATTGACATTCTATCTTTGTTCATCCATGACTTATCTATATAGAATAACTTAACTAAAAGAATTATCTACAACGAAAAAAGGAAAAAAAAACTATATCAAACAAAAATAAACATAAACATAAGCAACAGTTTATAGTACATAAACTTATAATAAACTTAGCTAAAAATTATCTATAAAGAACAAAGGAAAAAACACTATATCAAAGAATAATAAACCCGACATAAGCAACAGTTTATAGTACATAAGCCAATAATAAACCTAGCTATCATAAGGAAGTAAAAGATCATCAACATCATTTAAAATTAACTACATACCAACATATGGGTAAATATTAAGACATATGGCTAAATTATATTAGTGACATTGGAAATTGAAGAATAATAACAACTTAAATGAGATCAAAAAATTATGGAATAGCACCACCCAGTACTCACTCTATTGAATTTCAGAACCTAATAACATGATGTTGTTAATAGAATAAATAAAGCGTTATTTTAAACACCTCTTAATCAACTGAGCATCTCTCTTTCTCTCTATTTTTTTTTAACTCCTGGTCTCTACTTTTCTTTTTTTAATGAGAACTTCCTTTGCGTTAAAGGAACAAAGGGTCATTTAAAGCATATTGTAAAATATACAAGAATCGTGAAACTTGTAACATTTCAATATAAAAACCTATAGAAGATACAAGAATATACTTCCAGTTAATTCAGAGACATTACCCAAGATGCACAAGATTACATTGGCAGTCAAATAATATAAGGATACAATTTAAAACTAAAAGTGTAATCATCCATTATATTTTTCATCATCCATATTTGAACTCACTACATTGTGCCAAATCTTTTATTTTATTTTATTCAAAAGGTCATTATAGCTAGAGACGTGGAATTGATCAGTTTTGGACAGATGCAAAGGAAGAAGCAGAAAGAGTGGCTCACACAAAAATACCCAAAAAAAATTCTAAGCTTAATTCACCAGAATGAGACCAATGGGGAAGCATTTACCAATTCACCAGCCATTCCCACCCATTGAGCTTTCATTGCCTCTACCCGTAGCCGTACCTAATTCATTCATTAATTCAAACTCCCAAATTCTAAGATTTCTCAACAGTGCAATTATTCTTATTGCCTCTACTGTGTTCAATGTTCATTCTCTTTCTTTTTCGAATTCCTTGCATTCCAACGTACTCCTTGTCTAAAATTATGAACTTATAAATTATTAAAAGATTAGGGGTCAAAATTTGGAGATACACGCAGCAGTAAACAAGAATTAAAATAACTAAAATAGCATTCAAAGTACCTAACATTAATGTTAAAATAACCGTAAAATTAAAAATAACAAAAATTTCTCAACAATATATAACCCAATCCACGTCTACAGTCACAAGTACAACCAAAAAATCAGTAAAATAGAACTAAAATAGATGGTAAACGTATAAAATAAGGTTGACAAACAGTACTAACCTCGGCAACAACCTTTGCGTAATGTGGGGCGCCTTTCGTAGACTTTAACTTACGACTCAAATGCTGCAAAAGCACGTGGAAGGAGAAATTCGTATAACGACAAAAAACTGTTTGGGGTCGGTGAAGGGGACAACTGTTTTAGGTCTCGATTAAAGAAAGTATTCTCGATTAAACAAAATTAAAAATTATCGACAAACAAAAAGGTGGACGAAAGCAAAGAACTTACGACTGAGAGCGCTGGACGTCGACGAAAACGAAAATCAACAGATGAGGGCTGGACGAACGTAGAAGACTTACGGCTGGAGGGTTAAAAACCCTAATGTTTTAAAACTAGGGTTCAAAACGACGTTGCTTCGTGAATGTTCAAATATTTGGCTTTTAATGTCTGTTTTAAACCGACATTGTATAATGTATTTAATGTCAGTTTTAATTTAAATTGCAAACGACGTCGTTTTTCAATTCCCAAATTAAATTATTTTAAAACGAAACGTGGGTGCCTATTTTCTTTTATTACCATGATGTTTTCTAACCGACATTAATTTTGGGCTTTTAATGTCGGTTTTTCACCGACATTGTATAATGTATTTAATGTCAGTTTTAATTTAAAATGCAAACGACGTTGTTTTTCAATTCCCAAATTACGTTATTTTAAAACAAATCGCGCGCGCCTATTTCTCTTGTATTACCATGACGTTTTCTAACCGACATTAATTGGTACGTTTTAATGTCGGTTCTTAACCGACATCAAATATGACATTTCCGGAAAATAAGGTGCCTCACTATAAAACCGACATCATTTAGTCAACCGACATTGTTTATAAATGACTAACTGACATTGAAGGTGACAATTGTTGTAGTGATGGTTTAGGGCGGGACCTCAGAGGACAAGCAGCATTGGTGTCCAGAACAGATAAGAAGAATCTGCCATAAGCTCAAGTAAAACAGTTGAGAAGTACAGAAAAGGGATGATAAGCTATCAAGTTCAAACCTCAGCTGTCAGGTCAGCTGGTGAAGTCGCATGGGCGAATTAGTGCATTGAAGGGTATGGATTCTGTTTCTGGTGTTGTGATAGACTTGGGTGGGAGCGCTAAGTCATCATAGGAATCTTCTTTCAGAGGTCGTTGGGTTCGATCGAGAAAGGAAGCAACGGGGACCACTTAGATCAAGTAGGAGTACGTGGCTATGTCTCTAAGTCTGGGGGACAAGACCACGTAAAGTTGTCCAGTCTCGGGGCAGAGTTAGACGATGCTTGGGTAAGGCAAAGCATTACTGATCAGTTCGTTGATAGAAGAGTCAGAATTGTGCCTTGACAAAGGGTGTCAAGCAGTTGATGGGACACTGTTGGTGTAGTGGGAGGCAGAGAATTGTCGCTTTGTCTCCAAGTGGGAGATTGTTGGGATTGGTAGAGTCAAAATGATGTCAGATTGAGCTAGGAAAGAGTCGGGATCAAGTCGGGACGCGTCAGAATCGAAGCAGGATGAAAACAGGGGAGAAGCAAGCGCATGCTACAGGCCACTCGGGTCGAAGAGGCAATGTCGTGGCGCTGTCCAGATGGGGGAGGCGCAGACGATGTTCGTCCATAGCGCCATGGCGCCAGGGACAACGCCATGGCGCTGTGTCGACTTTATAAAAGCGCAGTTTTTCCGTTTTATGGTTATCTCAGTCGTCTTTGAGCCGTTCTTCAGAAAGTTTCGTGGCAGTTTGAAGGGGAAGGCTCGGGCATTGGTAGAGGCATTGGGATCGATCAAGATCAACGTATTCGGGGTAGTTGGATATTGATTCTTGTGAGTTTTTCATTTATGTTCCTAAATATTAATTGTGTAAAATAATTAGAAGCTATGGGGCTTTTGTTGAGACCTCTAGGGGATATTTTGGGGAGTGTTATTGTATCCAATCCTAAACAATATTAGCGAATTACCCACATCTGAGTAGAAGACTGGATGTATCCCTTAGTGGTAAACCAGTATAATTATTGTTTTCTTTCTAGTTGCATATTATTGGTTATGTGGGATATTTTCTGTGGGAGGGGAAATTATTTAGGTCAATCAATTTCCCAACACAACCTACTCCTAAAATACAAAGACCCACTCTGTACAAAAATATGCAATTCTGATTCCTCATCTCGAGACTGATACCTTAGACTAATACTGACTTGAGGATGGGAATATCTACTCTCTGTTTGCAAGTCACTTTAGCTTTTCATCTTTTATTAGATCGGCTCGTCTAGTTCGGAGGTGATAATCTTGCATCAATAGAAATAATTAGCTTCTCTTGTTGGAGAAGTAAATAAATGAATTGGATCATTACTTCAAAGCAACAAATAATTAATCTAAACACTAATTGGTTTATTTAAGGATGATCTTTTAATTATCTCTTCATAATTGATTGCCCAAGTAACTAGTCTATAACGTGTAATACACGTTAGTTCAAGAATGGAAAATCTTCAAGCTTGCTGGTGCAGAGAGAAATTTGTGCCGTGTTGTTTTTTCTCTTTATTGGTTTTATAAAAAAAAATGTGTTACATAATAAATTAAAAAAAAACTTATTTGTGATATGTTTTAATTTAATTTAGTTAATTCTTTTTGGTGGATTTTATGTCTTAGCAATCGTGTTAAGAAAAAAGCTACAAAAGATCAAAACACAATTGAGATAAAAGTAAAACAAACCTGATGATGTGAACCAAGGAAGCACCATTGTCATGCCTCAAGGACCCATAACGAGATCAAGAGTCAAGAAGCTACAACAAGCTTTACTTTCTAATGTTCAATAGTTGGTGAGCTCGGCTAGGGATGCTCAAGAGAGAGATGGAACTTTTCAAATCAATATCTTCTAAGTAGAGCTTAAGGGAGGCGTTGCATTAAATGAACTCTAAGTTCATTTAAAGGAACTGAAGTTGAAATGAAGTTTAACTCAAGTTGCATTCAATAAAGCCAAGTTCAATTCAACAAACTCAAGTTGCATTAAATGAACTTAAATGCATCTCAAGTTTCATTTATTTCAAGTCATCCATCAATTAATGGAACTACACTTCAAACTACTTCAAGTGAAGCTTCATTTATAATTGGGAGGTTACAAAGACTTTGAAGGGTGACCAAGATTTCAATTCTCGGATTTAAACCTCTTTTTACTATATTTTCAGTTTTAAACATTTCATTTATGTGTTTTAAGTTATATTTTAGGTAGTGGATGTTATGACCATCATGTAATTGGGAGTTACAACCTTTCAAATTCCTTTAGGTTACTTTTAGGTCGTTTTGGAGGCTATAAATAGTCTAGCTTGTTTCTTTTGAAATACAGATTTAATGATTGAATGAAAGTTGTTATTTTGCTTCAAAAGCCTAGAGCTTGTTTTTCTTTGCAATTCTTGAGTGTTAGATTTGCATGCTAGAGTCATTCAAGTAACCTTGATCAAGCTATCTTGTGGAGCGGTTCAAATCTTAAGTTTAGAAACAAGTTTTCTCTACTCTTGATCTTGACCATCAAGGTAAATTCGTTCTAACTTTTTCTGTGGGTTGAAATCATCTTGATTTTGGGATTTCAGCATTTGTGATCTAGGGGTTTGCATAACCCTAAGGATTCTTAGATCCAATTGGCTATTGTTTTCTTATCACTTAAAAGCAAGAAAAAGAGGCCAAAAGCCTAAATCAAGAACTTAAGGATAGGTTTGGTTGGTAAGAAAGAAATTTGAAAACAAGTATTCAAGCCATCTTGGAAGCTTGAAACTTCTATGTAGATTTCTATGATATGAAATAGAAATACAGAAAAGACATGTTATGCAAAGGCAACCCAAAATGCACTCCAATTGAAGTGAAACGGTGCAAAAATACAAACTACATGAATAAAGACATAAAAGAAAGTCATTTCTTTGTCTATCATGCTCCATTCTCTCTTAGAAAGCTTCACCATTTTCGTCGGTTCTTCTTTTGAAACGACCATATTAGCAAAGTTTACTTTAATTGAAACTTTAAGGGCACCTCTAGCATATATTTATAGTGAATTTTAATTCTCAATGCAAGAGTTTAGGGAGTTTGGTTTATGATTAGAAGTAAGGATTTGAAAATTAATAATTTAATGGAAAAAAAGGGTTGTATTTTGTATTTTCAAAGTTTAAAAACTTGATGGTGACCTTTTTCTTTCTTTTTAAGTTCAATAACAAAGAGCGGAAAGATTCGAACCTCAAAAAATTTTGAGGCATAAGTAATGTCTTTCCAACTGAGTTGTGTTTATTTTTACAATTTTGATTTTTTATTATAGTATTTAGAAAATTGTATTTGTAATGTATTCCAAAACAAAAGAATTTATAAATTTGTATTGCAAAAGGAATAAACACTCACCGCTTAAGATCACTGCACAACTAGAAAACCAAAAGCGAAATTCAGAAAATAAGCAATAATAAAAATAAAAGTTAGAAACAACCCATACAATTGGGACAAACGTAACGGAAAATAAAATTAATACCTCAAGCAAAGTCAAGCCTAAGCTAACTAAAAAGAAAGCCTAAATAGAGTTAATTAAAAAGAATCATTATTTAGTTAAAATCTATACTATATATATATATAAAAGAAAAAAAAAATTTGTCTCCCTTTTTTGCCTTTTTATTTTTAATATTTTTCCTATTATTTTAATGGCATTTTTGTCATTCAACCATCTCTCTCAAATTCCGCCCATTTATGGCTTTCCAGATCTCCTCAAATTCCACTAATTCACCTTTTGTTCTTCTCTCTCCCCACACCACTCCTCTATCTTTTTTTAATACTTTTATTTAAGTTAAAATGAAGAAAAAAATAATAATTTAAAAAGTTTGAATGAAATTGTTGTCCGTTTATTCCTAAAAATTAATGACTTTTATGTTTAATTATATAATTAATAATGACATTTAAAAAGTTATAGTATTTTAATGGTTAAATAATGTCTAAAAATAGAAGTATAAAAATATATTAAAATAAATAATTAGATATGCATATACATAAATTGAAATGACAAAAATGGGAAAGTTTGATTATAAAAAAATTTGTAAATTTTTTTTGTAAAAAATAATTTTAAATTTATTACTATTGAAAATATATTAAAAAAATCTACAATTTTGGAAGAATAATTTTAGACAATTTTATTTCTCTATAAAATTGTAAATTTTAAAAACACGTGACTCATCATTAATTATCAATAATTATTAAATTATATTAATTAAATTTAAACTATAAAAAATAATACGAAAGCTTTTTTTAACTTAAATTAATTAAATAATTATAACATTTAATTATATTTAATTTTTTAATATAAAAAATTTTGGAATTTCAAACGGTTCAAGCGATAATTTTTTTTTCTTTTACTCTATTTTATCTCTAGATTTGGTGTTAAATCTCCCTTTTGCACCCTCAAAATATTATTACCAATCAGCCGTGAAAATTTTCTTACTTTTTCTTCTCTCATTCTCTCATTTTCCTTTGACATCGTCAATAGTTTTACCTTCAGCCTAACTATTGTCAACAACTATCACTATCGTCACAGTGATCAACTATTGCTACAATTCGTCTAAGTTGTGGTTTCATAAGCCGCCCCATCACAGGTTAAGTTTCATGCTCTTATCTTTCTCAAATGTACATCTTTTTCATGTCTATGTTGTCATGTAAAAAATTTCAAGAAAGTAATGTAAATTAAATCGAGAGTTGGCTGCTTTTACTCTTTATAATGTATGAATTGCTTCATGTAGAAAGTGAGAAAAAAAAAAATCTAAACAAAGATCTAAAAGATAATTTTTTTCAACAATATTTGTGGAAAATGAAAAAGAAAAACATATTATAATTATTTTGTAGGGGTATTATTGACCATTAAAATCCAGTAAAAGAAAGGAGAAATTTTTTCTCCCTATTTTGCCATTTTATTCTAACTTTTTTTACTAATACTTTGATGACAATTTGGTCATTCAAATACAAATTCTTCTCTCTCATCCCTAACCTGTCTTGAAATGCTCCCTCTGTTTGATCCACATTTTCCTCCAACTCATTCTCCACTATTTTATCAATTAATTTATTCTCAAATCAATTTCTCATGAGTTATTGAATTATAAAAATAATAAGCTAATTATTTAGTAACACAACATGGTTAATTATTTTTATTTTTGAATAATGTCAAAAATTATAATAGGTAAAGTTTTGTCTTTATAGTTATTTAATTATAATTAATAATTAAATTTTAAAAAAGTTTTAATTATTTAATAATTCGAAGAGTTATAATATATAAAGTTTGGTCTCATTTTTGTACCAATTAATTCAAAAAAATCACTACTTATTTTTAATTATAATTAATAAAAAATTTTCAAAAGTTTTGTAACTCTTTCACCGACAACTTTCTCACTCTTTCTCTCACTTGTATCCTCACCCAATAAAATAATTTTAACAATTTTAACTGATTAACTTTTTATTAATTGGAAATCTAAACTTTGACTCCTCAATTTCCTCTTTCAAAATCTATACATTTATAAAAATAAAAGATAAAAACTTGAAATGATATTATTTTATCGGGAGAAATTATATTAAAATTGTTAAGTAAACGTGATATGTAGACCAATGAAAAGAACTGACCATAGGCTAAGGTATGAAACTTCGGACTCATATTTATATATGGGTACATATATATGTATATATAGCTCAGCTAAGAAATACCTCAATATTCATTTATATCTTGGCCGAAGATGTATTATATTACATCGTGCCCACTAACCACATTCCAAATATTACATTGGAATCTCGCGATCATGGAAAGCGATAGGAGAGTTGGACCCCACCAACCTACTCCTAAAAATACAAAAACCCGTTCTGTACACAAATATGCAACTTTGATTCCTCATCTCGAGACCGATACCTTAGACTAATACTGACTTGAATGTTGAAATGTCTACTCTCTATTTTCAAGTCACTTTAGCTTTTCATCTTTGATTAGCTTGGCTCGTCTAGTTCAAAGGTCAAAATCTTGCGAAATAATTAACTTCTCTTGCTCGAGAAGTAAATAGATCATTACTAAAAGCAACAAATAATTTATTTAAAAACTAATTGGTTTGATTTAAGGATGATCTTTCAATTATCTCTTCATAATTACCTGCCTAATTAATTAGTCTATAACGTGTAATACAGGTTAGTTGAAAAAGGTAAAATCTTCAAGCTTTCAAGAGGAGAGAGAAATTTGTGCTAATGTTGTTTTTTCTCTTTATTGGTTTTACTAAAAAAAAAGGTGTAATATAATAAATTAAAGAAAAAACTTATACGTGATATATTTTAATTTAATTTAGTTAATTCTTTTCGGTGGATTTTATGTCTTAGAATCGTGTAAAGAAAAAAGCTAGAAAAGATCAACACAGACACAGAAGTAAAACAAAACTTTTTTTTTTGAAACAGAACAACACAACAAAATTAAATACAATGTGCGGCCAATAAAATAGACAGCCATGTAGGGCAAAACTGGTTCCATGAAGACGAGAATCCCTCTTCGCACGCTCTCCTTGCTATCCCATGAGCGACTCCATTAGCGTTCCTCAGCAGATGCTTGAATCCTTCAATTGGCAAGGATTCCACCTCTTTCCATACGTCTTCAATAATCAGAGAAACTTCGGTGAGCTCCATGGACGATTTATTGATGATGTTCACTACTGTCAGACAATCCGATTCCACCTCAATTTTGATTCCAGCTTCTAGAGTAAGGGATTGATTCAATGCTTTGAGACCTTCCAAGATTGCTGGGGCTTCCAAAGCTTTAATGGGTCATTTCCTTTGTAGGTGGAGACACCGTGCCATGATGAAGCGCCCTTCGCAGTCACGAACAACCCACCCGAGACCGCCAGCATGCAACGAATCCATCCAAGTAGCATCAACGTTTAGTTTCCATAGGTGCTGCGCCGGAGGGGTCCAGCCGATGGTCCTAGGGAGATTTTTATCCTTCATGTTCAGATTCCCTCCAAGATTTATTGTGAACTCATAAATTTTACTTTCGATAAATGTCCTAATCTTCTGAGAGCAAGGTTGCTCAATTGTGCTGTGAACAATTTGGTTTCTGTGTGTCCAAATACTTCATAGAAGAAATAGCCTTGATTGTCTTTTGTATTGGTCCGAGTCTCGCCAAATCCAGTCGAATTAGTCCATAGCCGTCCATTTTGACCTATCAACATTAAATGAGCCAACATTAAAATTTAGAAAAATAGCCCATAGATCCTGAACAAACCTGCACTTCCAAAATAGATGGATAGTTGTCTCTTCTTTCTTACGACAAAGAGGACACCCTTTTTTAGTTGTGACTCCTTTAGAGCTAAGATTAGTAAAGGTTGTGATAATATCTTGTATAATCTTCCAGCAGCGAAGCAAAATCTCGGGGGAACTTGAACTTTCCAGAACCTCTTCCACCACCTACTTATCAAGTCAGTATGTGATGAGGAAGCTGAATCAGATTCATGGACGTTGATCCCCAATCTGTAAGCACTTTTCACTTTAAAAAACCCTTTCTTGTCAAATCCCCATATTATCTCGTCATTAGAGTCGTTCCTGCTAAGGGGAATATTCATGATTAAATCAACTTCATCTTCCTGAAAGCAATTCCTGATGATCTCTTCATTTCACACTCCTGGCTCCCTTATTAGTGAAGCAACCTTCGAATTAGACAAAGAGTTGGGCACATAATTAGGCTTAAAATTTCCTAATCTTGGGAGCCAAGGTTCATCCGCTATATTCACATCAATCCCCGAACCAATTCTCCATCGATAGACTTTCCTAAATAGATAACGGCCCATAGAATGCTTCGCCAAACAAATGAGGGATTGTTCCCCAAATTAGCTTTGAGGAAGCTTTCAGTAGGAAAATATCGACCCTTTAGGACGCTAGCCACCAAACTGGAAGCGTTCCTTAACAAATTCCAGCTCTGCTTAGCTAACATCGCTTGGTTAAAGATACTGATGTCTCTGAAGTCCAACCCTCTTTGATCTTTTGGGATACACAGTCTTTTCTAGCTGCGCCAATGAATCTTCCTTTCCGTGCCCGTCGCTCCCCACTAGAACCTAGAACACATAGAATTTATTTCAGCACAGAGGTTAAAAGGAAGTTTAAAACAGTTCATTGTATATGTTGGGATTGCTAAAGCTTCAGCTTTAATGAGTACTTCCCTCCCTCCCATCAAAAACAGCTTCCTTTCCCAGCCTTGAAGTGCTTTCCATACTCTGTCTTTAATATTGTTGAACTCCGGCCTCTTGTTTCGTCCTGTTTGGGAAGGGAGACCCAAGTATTGGCCCAGGGTCTCAGTATGATTCACCATCAGCTCCTGCCTTATCACCCCTACTATTTGCTCCTTGGTATTTTTGCTCACAATGATTATTGATTTGTCAAGATTAATGCATTGTCTAGATGCCTTTTCGTAAGATTCCAAAATCCCTTTGATGCTCATGCAATTACCTGTAGAAGCTTTGAAAAACAACAAATGGTCATCAGCATAAAATAAATGTGAAATGGAGGGGCATCGCCTATTGATTTTTAATTCTGTGATATTCCTTTTCTTTTCCTCATCTTTTATAAGAGCAGAGAGCCCTTCCGCGCACATAATAAACAGGTAACGTGAAAGTGGGTCTCCTTGTCGAAGTCCCCTGTTAGGTATGAATTCATCACCCGACACCCCATTTATCAGAACTGCAAACCAAACAGATTCCACACAATTCATAATCAGATCCACCCATCTATTCGCAAAGCCCATCTTTACCATGATTCCTCTAAGATATTGTCATTCCACTCTATCATAAGCCTTGCTCATATCCAACTTCATAGCCATTTCCCCCAACTTTCCATATCGCTTATTTTTTATAGCATGAATGCACTCAAAGTTAATGATCGCGTTGTCCATGATACTCCTGCCTGGCACAAAGGCTGATTGGGTAGGGGAAATCACACTATCTAGAACACTTTTAAGCCTATTAGCCAAGGCCTTGACAATGAGCTTATACACTACATTGCAAAGACTGATTGGACGAAAGTCTTTCATTTCCTGTGCCTTTTTTTCTTTGGTATTACTATTATTTATCTCTCTCCAAAATTTTCATCTCTATATATTTTTATTTCCTTCTTTTTGTTCTAACATATTATTCTCATTTTCTCTATCTAAAAATTTGATATTTTCCTAAACTTTTTCTCTCAAATTTGGCCTTTTATAACTTTTTTTTTCTATTTCTAATTTATATTTTCACTTGCAAATATATCTTCAACTTTTTTTTATCTAATTTGTTTCTTTATTTCAATTTTCTTTCACTATAACTTTTCATTCTTATTTATTTATTTTTTCTCTAACAAATATGTCTAAAACTTTTTTTTTTTTCTAAATTTTGATTCTAACTATAATTTTTTTCTTTGTCTTTTACTCTCAACTTTACTCTCTTTACTAATTTTTTTTTTGTTTTAACTTTATTTTTTCCTTGTTTAACTTTTCTCTCCCTCATTTTCTTTTCCGTAAATCTTATTCTTTTTCTCTCTAAAATTTATATTTACAAAGTTTCTTCTTATCACTCCAAGAATAAGAAATGCATTTCCCTACATATCTCGGCCCCGGCCCCGACCTCAATTCTATTTTTAATTAATTAATATATTATATTAACTATTTTAATGAATTATGAATAAAATATAAACTATTTTTAAAACTAATTATTTGTATTAGTAAATAATAATTTTCAGTAAAATAAATATAATTTTTATATATTTATTACTTTTTATATTTTTCAATAACTAGAAATAAGTAAAATTAGTTACTAAATAAGTAATTTTTCTTGTGAAAATCCTTGTCCCCAAATCATTCCTCGACTTGGACCTCGAATCTCAATATGGAATAATGAGGTGGAGATGAGAATTAAACATTTCAACAAGGATGAGGATTGAGAGAGCATCTGACTCTCGTCCCATATTGTTGTCATCTCTCTATTTTACATATTTTTTTCACCTTCTAGCATATCTTCAACTCTCTAACTTTTTGAAAAACTGCAAACCAAAATAGTTATTAAACATGTTTGGTTTTCTGTTAAAAAAAAAAAGACAATTATCAAACATATATGACTAAAAGTTAAAAATATAAAAACTAAAAAGCCAAAAACTAACAAAAATTATTATCAAATTAAAAATGTGAAACATTGAAACATAAAATGTTGTTTTCACAACTTCATTTGATTAAATGAATCTAAAAACAATAAATAGAATATGGATCGCATGTTTAAGTGGCCCACATGCACTTCGATGCTTAATTGTGTTTCTATAGTATACCCAGAAATAGAAAAGTCTTTGTAACCATTAAACTCCGAGCATTGTTTTACTGTATATTGTGTTGGGAATGACAAAGGCAAAATTTGTGTTTACAGAGCAAAAATAACCAGTAATATTTTTATTATTGCTTATTTTTACAAGTTTTAATAAAAAAATATTGGGCAAAATACACTTTTGGTCTCTGAAGTTTGAGGTAGGTGTCTATTTGGTCCTTGAAGTTTCAAAATGAACACTTTTGATCCCTAAGGTTTGAGGTAGGTGTCTACTTGGTCCCTGAAGTTTCAAAATGAACATGTTTGGTTCGTAAGTGTCAACTTGGTCCCTGAAATTTTAAAATGAACACTTTTGGTCCTTGAATTTTGAGAAATAGTTCTAAATGATCCATAAATTAACTAATATTAAAATGACGTGGCAAATTATATTATTTCCTTAAAATTTTGTTGAAATTTCATAAATGTATTTTGATTAATATTAGGACAAAATACACTTTTAGTCCCTGAGATTTAAGGTAGGTATCTATTTGGTCCTTGAAGTTTCAAAATGAACATTTTTGATCCCTGAGGTTCGAGATAGGTGTCTACTTAGTCCCTGAAGTTTCAAAATGAACATGTTTGGTCCTTGAGGTTTAAAGTAGGTGTCAACTTAGTCCTTGAAATTTTAAAATGACCACTTTTTGTCCCTAAAATTTGAGAAATAGTTCTAAATGATTCATAAATTAACTAATATTAAAATGACGTGACAAATTATATTAATTAAATAATGGGTAAAATACTTTGTTGGTCCCTAAGGTTTTAGGTAGGTGTCTACTTGGTTTGTGGAGTTTCAAAGTGAACATATTTGGTCCTTGAGGTTTAAAGTATGTGTCAACTTGGTCCTGAAGTTTTAAAATAAACACTTTAGATCCCTGAAGTTTGAGAAATAGTTCTAAATTGTCTCTGGTTTTTTTTTACTATTAATTAACTAATATTAAAATGACGTGACAAAATGCAATTAAATTGTGTATTGTAGTTCTTAATGTGGCAAATTATATTAATTAAATGATATATGTCTGGTATGAATGGCGGACGGCGATGACAAAGACGTGGTGGTCGCCGGAAAAGGGTAGAAAAAAGAGAGGAAAAGATGAGGAGAGGAGAGAGAAAGTACCATCACCTACACATAAATTATTTTATTAATATAATTTGTCACATCAGCACTACAATAAATAATTTAATTGTAATTTGCCATGTTATTTTAATATTAGTTAATCAATAGTAAAAAAACAAATTAGGGATCATTTAGAACTATTTCTCAAATTTCAGATACCAAAAATATTCATTTTAAAACTTCAGGGACCAAGTTGACACCTATTTTAAATCTCAAGGACCAAACATGTTCATTTTGAAACAACCTCACGGACCAAAAAGGTATTTTGCCCTTAAATAATATATGTGTAGGTGATGGTACTTTTTATCTCGTGTTCTTATCTCTTCCTCACTCTTTCTCCTACCTTTTTCCAGCTACCATCATTGTCGTCATCGTTCGCCATTCATATTGGACATATATCATTTAATTAAAATAATTTGTCACATCAACAACTACAATAAACAATTTAATTGCAATTTGTCACATCATTTTAATATTAGCTAATTAACGGTTAAAAAAAATCAGGACCATTTAGAACTATTTCTCAAACTTCAAGGACTAAAAGTGTTAATTTTAAAACTTCAGGGATCAAGTTGACACCTACTTTAAACCTCAAGGACCAAAAGTGTTCATTTTGAAACTTCAGGGACCAATTAGACACCTACCTCAAGCCTTAAGGACCAAAAATGTTCATTTTGAAACTTCAGGACCAAATAGACACCTACGAGGACAAAAAATCTATTTTGCCCAAAAAACAATTTATCCCTGTTTTAATTAATTATTCGAACGTTACTGAATTAATTATTTTACGTTTTAATTAATTAATTTTGTTCGGTAATGCTTAAATTAATTAAGTTAAAATGTTTCTATTTTTTCCTTTACAAAACTGAATCGAGTTTTCTTCTACAATGATGAGATCTAAAAACTTTTGACAAAATTTATGAGCATGTTCTTTGATTCCACTCTACTCCAACGAGTGTACACCTGAGTTCGAAGTCGTGTTAATCTTGGGGAGCAACCAGCATACATACGATTTAACATCGTGGTTGTGCCGAAATTGCTTTCAAAATAGTGGTTCATCCACGACACAACAATTTTTTTCATCCAAATCCTCCTTCAATTTCCAACCATTTGAAAGCCATTTCTTTTTCAGAGCAATTAGATGAAAACAATCTTAGCAATTTTTGATGTAAAAGAGATCTTAACATATGTAGTTGCAGATATGCTCATGGCTGCCTATTATGCTCGGATTCGAATCTATTCATACGTCATTGCTGCAGATCTATTCTTCGTAGATTTGTTCGAGTAAGAGTTCATGGGTAGCATGGGTCACACTAGAACATAACAGATCTGAGTCGCATGGATCTGGATCTGGTGAATTCGCAACTGCTCGAGATTGCATCGACGATAGGTGGAGGGCACTTCCATGAATTCACGAGAGAGAAGGGTTGAATTCGAATTGCTTCTTGGTGAAAAATATTTATTTTCATAATCTGTCATAAAAATCTGTGAGCATGTTCTTCATCTGTTCATCTTCTGTTTTTATTTTCTTCTTCACACCTTCATGTTAGATGTTATTTCAGCAAGTCTAATATATGCTTTGGTGTTTAAAACTAGCCAATAATATTGTTGGTTACACTTACAAGAATTAAATGTGCTAGTTGGTGGACATTAACTTGAGTGGTTACAATTTTGATATTTATTCAAGCATTTATTTTCTCTCATTTTACCATATTGTTTGATTTATAAATTTCTTTTCATAAGTCAAGTTAGCTCGTTTATGTTCAAAGTGTGCTACTATCCATTGGATTGTAAACTATATTGACTTCTCCTTTTCAAATTTTGAGAGGAATGTATCACCAAAGACAAAATCCATACAAATCAACGTGTCATCATAAACGACAACGTAATGAGGATTAGCAAATCCATAAATTACCTCTCTGAATTGTGACAAGATGAAAATGAGATATGAAGGCATGAAGAGGCATACTGCGCAATACATTCAGAAAAAGGAAGATTTTATCGAGCCTCCAAAGTAGGGGTGAGCATAGAAGACCGAAAAACCGATCCGACCGACCAAAATAGACCGAATTGATGCCAATCGGTCGGTTTTATAAAAGATGCAGTCGGAATCGATTTTCAAAAGAAAAAAACCGAATCATGATTGGTCGGTTTGGTCGGAAAAATGATTTCCGACCGACCCCTTGTAAAATAAAAAGAAAATAAAAACGAAAAGCAGATTGCAAAAAAACAAAAAGAATAATTACTTCTTCTTTACTTTTCATTTTTATACGTCTCTTCAACTCCATTCCTTCACCTTCTTTCTCTCTCCTCTCCCTCCATTCGTTTTCCTCTACTTCTTCTCATTTCTTCCTCCATTATTTTTTGTCCCTTTTCCTACTTCTCAGCGGCGCAACACGATCACGACCTTGCTCTTTCGTTTCACATCCCAACCTTACTCTATCTTCATCTTCATTTCGCAGCCCCACGACCCCGCCCTTCTGGTTAATCTTTTCCTTCTTAATGTAGATTTTCCGACAAAATCGACCAAGTCGGTTCGGTTGGCACAAGAATGATTAGAGAAATCATCGATTTTCGGCATTGGGGTTGGCCAAAAACGACCCCGACCGACCGATGCTCACCCTTACTCTAGGTCCGTTCCATTTTATCTTTCGGTTAAATCGAACTTGATCCAAGTCAAGATCGAAGCCTGTGTTAAAGCCATGTCTGTTGCATTTTATCTTTCGGTTAAATTGAACCCGATTTAAGTCTAGGTCGAAACCTGTGTTAAAGCTAGATTCGTTGCATCTTATCTTCGGTTAAATCGAATCCAGTCCAAGATTGAGGTCAAAGCATGTGTCAAGTACATGTCCTTCATGTCGAGATCCCACCTAGTGTCATGCTGGACCCATCTATATTGTGCCTTCTTTGAATAAAATTTTCGCCTTCCCAATACTTTGTATTTTTGCCTTTGTCTATCCTTTTAGTTGTACAAGGATACACAAAGGGAGCAAGCGGTAGACATCGTATTTGGTCCCGCTTAATTTTATTTATTTTGTATCTTATTTTACTTTACTTTAATTAATTTTTAGTTTAAAATAAATAAAAACTAAAGTCTATCTTAATTGTTTTAAGGTAAAGTTTTAAAAGTAGATTTGGTTTTAAAAGAATTTGATTTATTATTAAAATAAATAAATAAAAATGATTTGATTTTAAGTAAATAATTTTGTTTTAAATAAAAAAGATTTTGTTTTAATATAAGAAAAAGAAATTTGTTTTTTACTAAAATTGATTTTTGATTCTATTGGTTAGTTTTTTCTCGTTAAAGCCATCAATGTGACTTTATTTCCTTCTTATTTCACCATTCCTCTGTTACCGTTGCATGCTATGTGTATTTAAGATAAGGCTCTACACGGTTGAGGAAAAACAAGAAAGACATACAGAAAGCATAAAGTGTGAAAATAGAGTTTTCTGCTTTTCTCTTTTCAATAAAAGTTCACTTTCTCTCTCATGTTTTATCCTTGAAACTCTAGCTTCCTTTCTTTTTCGCTCATTCTCTCTAGAAATCACCACCATCCTTAATCTTCCTCATTTTCACTCTCAATCTCTCTCCACCCAAACGATTGGATCCATGTTTCTCTTACATTGGCAAGCAAGGTGAGTTAAATTGTATTTATGTGTTATAATTACTGTTTTCATTGTGATTTCTGTTGCTTTTGGAAACGTTTTCCCCCTTTATTTATGGTTGTTTTTCACTGTTTTCATGGTTGATTTTTGAAGAGTTTATTGTTTTGTTATAAATGACGGATTTTGAAGCTGATTTACGGGTTGTATTTTGTTAAAAATTGCAAATTTTTAGTGTAGATTTTTTGACCGTTTTTATTTAAAATTGGTAGATTTTAAATTTAATTTAATATTTATGTTTAGTTTTATAATTAAAATAAAAAAGATTGCGTTTAATAGCAAGTTAAAGTCAGAAGAGAAGCCTTTTAAAATTGAAGTTTTAAACAAATAAAATTTGTTTTAAAATTAATGAGCTTTTTTAAGGTAAATAAAGAGAGTTTTAAAAACATAGTTTTTCAAAGTGCAAAAGTAAAGAATTTTTTATTTTTCTCCAAGTTTGGCTTTTTCTTTTTCTCCAAGCTTGATATTGAGTTTTCTTTTAATTTTAAAAAGAATCATCTTCTGTATAGATTTTAAAGGAGAAAATAAAAAGATAGGATTTGAAGATAATCTTTTAGTTTTTTTAAAATCTTTTTAAACAAGGTTGGTGGTTATGGTTTGGGAAACAATCTTAGCATATAAAATTTATTTTAAGTCTGATTTTATTTTGAAATAAATGTTTTTTTTTTGAGAATCTCTTTAATTTCGAAATAAATAAAAAGTTGTTATTATTATTTTTTGTTTTAATTTAACAAAATTGTTTTTTTTAGTGTTAAAAAATAAATTAAAATCTTTGTTTCCGTAAAAGAATATGATGTTTACACTCTTGGGTGTTGGTATAGTGGTTAGATGTTTGTGTTACAAATAAATAAATGACCCAAGTTCGAGTATTTGCATGCTTCAAAATAAAATTATTTTATTTTATTTTTTTATCATTGTTTTTATTAATTAAGTTGCATTCTAAGGTGTTGGCATATTGGTTAGAGAATTGAGTGACAATACTTATGTCACAAATTCTAGTCTCGAAGTGATAAAATTTTTCGGACCTTCGTGCCTCTCATACCTATTAATTCATATTTCATAACAAAGTGTGAATTAATATAGCGTGTGACATTTAAATAAAAACACAAAAATATTTTCTTTTGGACCAAATAATATAATGAGATAATTTATGACAAATTGTGGCACCATTTTTGAACGATTGTTGTAGGGTGCTAACACCTTCCTACACTCAACTGACTCTTAAACCAACAATCTGTTTTTCACAAACCTTGTTTTTATTTTTACGTGACCAATCACACCTCGTGGATGGTTGGTGGCGACTCCAAACTCTTATCTCGAGAGAGACCTTTCAAGGGATGACGTCGGCAGTCAATATCTATAATAGACTGCACTAGTGTCGCACTTCTATTTAGAGGGTCAATGTTAATATCTACAATAGTTTGCACTGGTGTCACATTTTTAGATAAATGTTGGTATCTACAAAGGCAATACCTACAATGTCTTCCACTAACTAACTTGTTCCTTGAAAATTATTTGTAAGCACAATCATGACCTATAACTCAGCCTCATCATCGGGCACGAGGCCTAAAGGCCGGCCCAGGGCCAGCCCAAGCCTGATCCAAGCTCTATCCATGGTCAACATTTGACCGGCCCGACCGAATCCAACCCTTCTATTAATTGGATTGGATATGGATATTCATTTTTTAATTTGGGTCGGCCCGTAGGCCAGCCCGTTTGAGCCATATTTAGATTAGCCCGTAGGGCCGGCCCAAAAGCCCGATCCAATATTTATTAATATTTATATTATATAATATTAATATATTGTTTTATTATTTATTACGAAGAGGCTTTACCAGTTCCCAATATCTCATTTAAATCATTGTTTTGAAACATATTACGAGGAAACTCTCCAACTTCCTATATTGAAAATTTAAAATTATTTTAAACATATCTAATATATAAGTTGTAATTTTTAAAATTTTTTATTTATACAAAATTTTTTTATAAATATCAACCTTGTTTTCTTTTTCTTCACTCAAATTCTAATTCTAATTCTCAATCTCAAATCCTTTCAGAGCGTTTAAATTTTCAATTTCTCTTGTAAAAAGATATAAATTTAATTTTTAAAAATAAAAGTATAATTTTTTTAAATAAGGCAACTTAAATTAAAATATGACATAATAAAATTTATTAGCGAGATTATAAAAATAACAAAAAAAGTACCAAAAATTATATAAAAACACATATTCTAGAATTTAAAAATAAAAAATTTAGTTTGGAAATTATTTAAATTTTAAAATTTAATAATTAAAAATATATTAATATACGGGCCGATCCAAATCCGATCCAACTTTGGCTCATCAACTTAGGCCCATGGATTGGGATATGAGCCTAGGTTTGAGTGGTTGGGTCGGCACAAGCTCGGCCCAAACAATACTTGAGGCTCGTAGGGCTTGGGCTTGGGCCTAGCTTGGGCCATTACTTTTTTGGGCTGGGCTGAGGCTGACCTATAACAAAGAACTTGAGGGGAAAAGGTGGGAGGGGTAGATAACATGAAACTTTTGCAATCATAAGAAGGCCTACTGTATAGAAAGCTACGTATACTAAAACATATTTCTATGCTTAAATACCTTAAAAGTCATGGTTTGAGTGATTTTGAAATTGTTGCCAACATTGTTTTGGTCGCAACTATCATCATATAAAAATTCATCATTATAGCGGAGAACTTGGGAGAATGAGAGATTACCCCGAAACTAAAATTTAAATGATGAGATATAAAATTCAATCAATTAAATGCGTTATTTGAAGTTGTGGGTGGTGGGATCTTGAAATTGAAGCTAGAGAATTTTATAGGTGGAATAAGGTTGATTATATTGAAGCGGTGGGAGGATTTTTGATTGAAATTGAAGGTTGGAGAAGTTTTGGGATAAGGCCGACGTGGCGACTGTGATTATTAGGATGGAAGCAGAAGAATTATGTCGAATGCTCTAATACCATAAATAAATTAAAGAGGTATCTTTGTTCATTCATCTAATGAGCTATAAACAGTACAATTAACATAATTGTAGGATGGGCTGGCCCATTCTCACCCCAAGTGGGGCCCAATTCAGCTTGGGCCAACACAAGGATCTTACTTCTATTTATGGTTTCCAAGACACAGGTTACAATATTTTCTTAAATAAAACATATGCGATTGTGGAGGACTCTTTTATTTAATATTACTTATTATTAAATTTATTCTAAAAATATATCATCCATCAAAACTATTTCCAATAATAAGTTTGGTGGTGGGTATATTTTTGAAATAAGTTTAATAACGAGCAATATTATAAAAAAAATCCAGATTGTGGACATCTGCTATAATGTAATATTCATAACAAAATTGTTTGATCAAGAATTAACCAAGTCTCGAAACTTCGGTTCGGTAAGGATGAGCTAAGTAGTGAGCTCTGAATGTCGTGCAGAGGTCCTCCAAAACAGAGTAGAAACTTCGATGCTAAAGTCAACAAGTATCCAAGTCAACTCGAGAGAGAGAATTGGTTTGATCGCGTACCTTGAAATGGAGAGAATGGATCTATTTATGGGCGACTCCTCCGACAACCGTCCCGACAGTGCCTCAACAGCTCTTAAGATCGCCGTGAATCGCGGTGTGTTGTCGTTGAATCTGTCGGAGTCTGGGACTGAGCCGAGGTAAGACTAGCAAGTTCGTCGAAGCAATTACGACATATTAGAATGCTTAGATCGGCTCGCCCACACAAGGCGTCGGCGCGGATTAGAATGTTGAACCTTGCCACGTGTATTATTATCTGAGATCCAATCATCATAGGCCACGTGTAAGTGTGAAAATCCACCTCCAACACCATCTTATTTTGTTCAATTTTTTATATATTGAAATAATTAGCTTCGTTTTTTAAAGTAAATAAATTTATTAGATGATTACTCAATCAGTGCATTCTAAATATAATTAAGTTTGGATTAACAAGAGTCCTTTAACTAACTCTTCATTTCCTGCCAAAGTAGTTATATTTGCCTATATTGAAACTAGTGTATAATGTGTAATACATGTGTATATAATTTGTTTCTGTATTTTGAAATAACTTACATTTAAAATAATTTGTGTAGAATGTTAACAAAACAATAAGTTCTAAAATTAATCAAACTTACTCTTCATATGTTTTTATTTAATTTTAATTTGGCTAATTTTATTTCTTTTGAAAAGTGGTGTATATTGCAAAAGAAAGATACTCTTATAGCTTGAAATCACTGCAAAACTAAAAAACCATATAGAAAATTCAGAAAAATGGTCAATAAGGTCAATTAAAAATAAATCCTAAAAACTACCAACACAACTGAGACAATCATGAGAAAAAGAGATGTTGGGAAAAATTAAAATCCAAAACTTAAAAAGTTAGGATGGATCTTTCCTATTTAATTCAGGAGAAATAAATTCAAGGATGCGGAGGTGTACTTCGATCCATAATCAAAAGTCAATTGACAGGTTTGATCTTCCAAGTTTAGATATAAATCATGAATTGACCTTCCGTTTCTTCAAAGTCTCTTCTGTACTGTACGTAACAATAAGAAGAAAATTCTCTTTGAAGGGATGAGAGAAAAGTCGTGAAGTGTTATCTGATTTGGAAACCATAACCCCTATGTACACCGACCAAAACTCACCAGCCAATTACAATTGTTTTATTATTTTTAATTTGGCTCCTCATGATGTTAGAAATTAATTTACACTATCTTCACATTTTGTCCAAGGGTCATTTTATAATTATTTTGTTGTACTAACACTTGTACATAATTAGATTGTTTCTCTTTGTCTAATTTAAATGACAATAAATACATTAAATAATTACATTTATGACCCTTAATATTAATAAAATATTATTCTACTTTCATCTTTGTGGGTTATTTGTTTAATTCCTATCATGATTTCGTCCTAAAAAGGATAGTTTTGCTTCCTAAAATTTGTAAAACGATTTTAAATGGTACCTTTTAGTTGACTAACGTTAGGATGATATAACGATTAAGTTGACTGTATATTACCTATTTGACAAAATCTATTAATTTAATAATATTTCATTGTGATTGGACTTCCTTCCCTCTTCTCCTTTCACTCTCATTCTCTTCTCCAACAACCTTTGCCACTACCCACCGTCCCTCTCTTCATTAGTTGTTACAGCCAAGTAGTCTCATTTTGATTTGGAATGAGGAATTAATGTGATTTTTCGTTATACGTGAAACAAGGAAGAATTCATCGTCTAGATCTGGAAAAGAAATGTTGCCTGGAAGAGGAACAAATTATTGGAGAAATATGCATAGAAAACTTAAGGAAACATGAAATTAAACAATCTGAACACAACGTAGCATTGTTTCCTTAAGACAATTTTGTTCCCTCTACGATGTTCAAGGTTTCACGAACAATTGTCTCCCAGGATAGGACGGATATACGAACCTGTGAATGCAGCACTCCACACACAGGACTCAACGAACTAAAAGTATTGATGTAACGACCCGACTTTTTGGGACTTAAACTTCTAAGGGACGTTACTACATGCATGATTTCAATATTTTAAAAGTCTTTAAAAAAAATAAGTGATAATAAATAAAATAAAATACAACCTCTTAACATAACTTTATAAAATAAAAAAAAAAATTATTTGGGATCCCATAAATAGTTACATATATGACTACTAATGTAAATAAAAAAAATATATGAAACTAAAGGAGAAGCCAAAACCAATGGCACAACATATTTTACCTTATTATTAATTTTAAGGTAAGGTTTTAATTAAATTTAAAAATAGATTTTGTTTTAAAAAAATTTGATTTATTATTAAAATAAATAAATAAATAAGATTTGATTTTAAGTAAATAAAAAGATTTGTTTAAATTTAAAAAAAAAAGGTTTTTTTTTTTAATAAAACTGATTTTGATTCTGTTTTACTTGTCAAAAACTACTGTTTGTCCGTTCCTCTCTTTTTTCTCTCAAAGGCATAGAAGAGGAAATAATATAATTTTTGTTTTTCACTTTTCAACATTTCTCTCTCTTCAAATTCAAACATCCATACTCTTTTTCTTTTACTTTTTTTTTTCCTTCCTTTTTCTTTCTCTCTCTACATCTCATCTTCTTCGTTTATCTTCTTCTTCCTCCTTTTCATACTCAAAAACCCCTCTCCCAAGCTCACACATTTGCCGACGATTCCATTCTGATATCCACTGGCGAAGGCGCACATCCTCCGACGACAAAGACTCCGGCGACCGACACGACAAATCGACAGCGACAGTAGCTCCAACGACAATCCCGTCCAAATCTACACCTCCACGAGCAGCGGCACTCCGGCAAGGTCCTCCATTACAACCACTGTGAATGTGGGTTATGGAAAAAGAAGAAGAAGAATCTCCTAAATAAGAAAAAGAAAACTTTGTTTTCTTAAAAGGTAAAAGAAATTTACCTTTTTTGTTTAACCTTTAAAATAAGTTTTTTTTTTATTTCTTTTGGTAATTTTGTTTTCTTTTCAAAGAAGGTTTTGTTTCGATTTTTTTACACACGTTTTTTAGGAGTCTTCGTTTAAAAGATAAAAGATTTTATTTTGATTTAATAATTTTTTTTTCAAAATCAATGAGGGTTGAGTTTTAAAAATAAAAATATATATTTTTTTAGGAAAATATTAAAAGTAAAATTTTTTCAAAAGTGAATGAAAGTGTTAAATAAAAATAAATAATTCCCAAATTACAAATTAAGCAAAAGCTTGTTAAATAAATGATGCTATAAATAAGTTTAAGAATTTTTAAATAAAAAGTTTTAAACGAATTTCAAACTCAAACTAAAGTAAATATTTTTCTTAATATTTTTTTCCCTTCATTGATAGTTTTTTTTTTCTTTTTTAAAATAAAGTTAAAAAAAAAACGTTTGTATTTTAAGAAAAACAATTAAGATGTATCCTAAGGTCTTGGCATAGTGGCAATAGCTTAGGATTTGACAACCATATTAAAAGTTTGAATCTTTATGTGTGCCACGATTTTTTATTTATTTATCATTGTTTTTTTTACTAAATAATTATTTTAAATAAAACATTTCATTTAGAGTTTTTTTTAAAACAAAATTCAAAAATACAAAATATGTATTTTAAAAAGGATCATAGCTTATATCTCAAAGTGGTGGCACATTGATGTGATGTTTTAGTGTCAACACTCATGTTTCAACTTCAACTCTTGATGTTCCCTAAAATTTAAAATGATTTTTTTACCTATACATTCATATTTTATTACAAAATGTGAATTAATATAATATGAGATATTTAAAATAAAATAAAAATATTTTTTGGACCAAATAAAATAATAGGATAATTTTTGACAAAATGTAGTACCGTTTTCGAATGGGTGTCGTAGGGTGCTAACACCTTCCCTACACTCAGTCGACTCCCGAACCAACAATCTGTTTTCGCATACCTTGCCTTTATTTTTAGGTGACCAATCACACATCGTAGATGATTGGTGGCGAACTCCAAACCCTTATCTTGAAAGAGACCCTTCAGGGATGACGTCGGCCGCTCTGCGTCGCGATGACGTTGCGACAAAGGGGAAAGGGGTGAGGATTAAAAATACCCAGTAAGTAATCCCGCTAACGGGGTCAGACATGCATACACATACAACATGAATATGTGGGACCTAAATATTTATTCAGTCAAATTCTTTTCCTGTTTCTTTTCCTTTTCCTTTGCTTTCTCTTTGGTCAAAGTGAGCAATTAACTCAACCCTACACAAACATATCAACTCCATTATGGTAAATCGGTGGGTTTCCTGGGAGACTCTACCCAAACTGATGGTAGTTGGCACCCAGTCAGCAAAGTCAAGTCTCACCCACCTAGGTCTTCAATTTCAGTCTACTCTGTGCATGTAGTTGCCACAAACCCTTTATATAAAAAACATTTTTTACATTCATATCATGCATGAGGTCCCATAACTAAACATTTTGTAATGCAACGCAACAATTTCACATAACATTCAATTCACAAACAGTAATGATCACATAGCCATTCAAAACATCATATAAAAATTCCAACCTAGCCCTAAGGCATTCCAAAAGCAGAGCCACTTACTTCAGCGATCCAAAATAATTGTTGCCTCAATCTACGAAATTTACTAGCCTAGCCTAAATCAATATCCCAAAAATTAACAATAAGATTCAATTGATAAAATTTAACACAGGTGGTATAAGGATTTCCAAACAAAATTTATTCATGACTTACCGGACTGACATTGGATGCATGTGCGAGGGAGAAAAAAATAAAACAGTTTTGACAGAGGGAAAATTGAGAGGGAGGAAAGGGAACGATATAATCTAGGGTTTTGTCATATTCTCTTTTAACTAATTTTAAGCCCAACCCATCTTTTATTCCTTTTTATTTTAATTTCTTTTATCTTTCTTTCCTTTTATTTATTTTTAATCTTTTAATTTTTTTCAATTAATTATATTTTTTTTTCTTAATCTACTTTCTCTGATCCAAACTTACCTGATAAATATTATTATTATTTTTTTAATTTAATTTTATAAAGTTATGTTATGAGGTTGTATTTTATTTTATTTATTATCATTTATTTTTTTAAAAGACTTTTAAAATATTGAAAGCATGCATGTAGTAACATCCCTTAAAAGTTTAAGTCCCAAAAAGTCGAGTCGTTACATTTTAAGTACTCCTACAAAGGAGAAAAGAGAGAGTTTTGATTGATAGTTTTCCTGTAAGGCAAAATTGAGAAGAACCAAGTATTTATAGACTATTTGTGGTCATTCAAATAGTCATATCTTTCATGTAAAGTTATGCCTTTTTCATAAAATGACATAACTTTTACAAAAGACGCACCAATTCATGAAAAGTTGTGATTCTTCAATTTTAACAAAAATAATTTTATTCAAAAAATCCCAACAATCCCCCACATGAATAAAATTTATTTTAAAAAACGTGTACGATTATTCGTGAAGAATAACTACATCAGGATAAGTAGTCTAAGACTTTGAACTTTCTTTAGTAAAACTATGGAGTTTATACAACCGATCAGTAGTTAAAGAATTTTAAACTGTCAACTTTTTAAGAGTAAATCAAATCCATAATAATTATATAGATATTCTTCGAAATACTAATGGTTCTCATGTTTGTATTCAATTTGGCCCTGAATATTGCCTGGTTTCATTAGTGTTTTTAGATAATTCAGCCTTAAAAATTCTCATAGAAGCGGTCCTTTCACACCCACATAAGTGACTTTTTTAAAGAGTATCCTGACAATACCCCACTCTTATAAAGGGCTAAAGAGTCATTAAAAGCATATCTTAACCTCATTCAATTCCAGGTTACACTACTTTTATAATAGGAACGATTAGGAATTTATAATTCCTTCTTAGTGCTCCTCTGAGTTGTATACATAAATTTGTTTTCCCTTTTGAACCTAGATCTTGGGATCTCCACTCAGCTAGTTGGGTTACCATTATGTGTTGAGTGTGTTGCCCTAAACTCGTAGTTTGTATTTGTGTAAAAACAAATGTATATTCAATAAAGTTTTATTCAATAAATTTGTTGTTGAATTCAGCATTGCATTGTCCAAAATCCAATAAACTAAACATCCGAGGTTATTTTAGTGTAACCGAGACAGTATATGTACTAGGTATATATTTGATATACTGGGTATATATTTGATATATCCCTGATATACGAGGTATATATTTGATATACCCTGATATACATGTGGATAATGTCCCGTGAATAACCTAAAGGGTCTATAGTATATGGATAAGGCTGGGTACCTTATCCTAGCAACACTATGGATACGGCCCACTCTGTAAAGGTTACAGACGACTCGATCCAGGTCGTTCGTGTGGAGACATGCCAGTGTGGGTATCCTATACAATAAGTTTGTATAAGACCGGACCACGAAATAGTCAATCTTTAGATGTAACACCGTTAACTAATAGATTACTGTTTCTTAGGATGATCAGGCAACTCATTCTCAATCCTGAGTGAGTTATGGACTCCTGCCCGTGAGGGCTCGTCCTTTGATTTATATGGGTGAGAGTCACCCGAGTTGCCGACTCAATATTCCTACCATTTTGGGGACGAGACCGAGTGGGGAGCTGGGAACATAACTTCACAAGATGGAATTCACTCCTCTCCGACTTTAGGGGAGTAGATGAGTGTTCCCTTAAATGCTGACTCCGGGACTTGAACAAGGGGCCCCACCCTCTCATTGGCCAGAGAGGGACTTCTGGTTATTGGTCGTACCATAACCGGATTTTTCACTAACGGAGCAGTGGTATTTAAGGAGTAAGATGTAACTCAGGGGTAAAACGGTAATTTGACCCAACTTGAGTTACTAGCACTCGTGAAAGATTGACTCGTCATTAATGGTTGTATATCCATGGACACGAAAAAATTCTGCAGTGAGAAGAGTGCAACTGTGGGTCTTTAGTGGAGTGACCCGTAGTTAACGGATGTTGATTAACTCGGTCAATGAGTTTGACCGATTAATCTCGTATCATTGGAGCTTCGGATCTGTAGGTCCATTAGGTCCCCTTGCTAGCTCATAACGGGTAAAACGAGGATCAAATTTTTGGAAGAATTTGAACTGTTCAAATTAGTTAAGGGATTATATGTATATTGATACATTATAATATATAGTTAATTCTAAATTTAGACTATATATTATGAGAGAAATTATTTGAATGAGATTCAAATAAAATTAATATGAATAAAATTCATATTAAAACTATAGGTTAAAAATAATGTGTATAAGATATACATTAGAACCATAGGTTATAAGAGAGAATATGGTTTAATTAAATATTAGATATTTAATTAAATGTTAAATAATTAATGGTTAATTATTTAATATTACATTTAATTAATTAATTATTAATTTGATTAATAATTATTTAATATATTATATTTTAATTAATTAATATTTATCCATTATTATTATTAATTATTAATTTTGATTAATAATTAATTATTAAACTCCCCTGCAAATTTGTAGGGGAGTGGGGAGTTATCCCACGTCATTTTTTTCTTTTCTTTTTGGATTGCAGAATGGTTCTGCAATGGTTACAGAACAGAAAAAGAAGAGAACTCCCATCTCTCTCAAGCTCTCTCAACTCTCCCTCTCATTTCAAACGAGGTGCTCCCACAAGCACGGTCTCGAGACCCAAGAGGATAGCGAGGAAGACTCGGTGGTGGTGTTCGAGCGGAATTCGTTGAAGAAAATTCTTCAAAGGTATGATTTTTCCCTGTATTTTCATCTCAACCCTTAGATTTTGTTTTTCCCAAATATCACAAACAACGGTCCGCTTCCGCTCCGGGATTCACATCCCTTCATATGTCAACTCTTATATTATAGGCTTCAAATCCATTCTTATTGAAAACAGTTTTCACTTGCTCTCTTGCCAACGCTTTCGTAAGCGGATCCGCAATATTATCCTTTGATTTCACATAATCAATTGATATAATTCCATTAGAGAGCAATTGTCTTATGGTATTATGTCGTCGACGTATATGTCAAGACTTACCATTATACATTAAGAATTGCACTTGATTTCATATTACATTGAATATGATAATTCCACCTCTGGATTTTGGATCATTAGTATCAAAAATCCAATTTTCATCACTTTTATCCTCAAAGTACGAGTGCAATCCATCATTTTGAATACTTTTTAAATATCCATATTATCATTACTTCCCAATAATCTTTACTCACTGCATATACTAAGTCCAACCGTGAGCAATTTGTAAGATCCATTAGACTGCCAACCACGAATGCTTCAATTGTGAAATACTACAGCCAATATCTTTTAGATAAATGGAGGTTTACATCAATGATAGCCTGTTAGACTTAATTAAGAGTACTTTCCATTTTTGCAAGGCACCCCCACAATTTCAAATATTTATATGAAGTCATTGTTCCTCAACTTCATATGATATTGTCTTCTACTCCCCTTATAAACTGTATGTGCATACTTTAAAGTATATCATTCATAACAAGAATCTATCAATTGCAAAAGCAATTTGGATATTTAACTATATCCAATTCAAGCATTTAAACATGCCGCTAAACTTAATTTCATATAAAATATGAAATTACTGTATATAGTAATTACTCAACACATAATTACATTCACACTCATTCATAAGAATGAAATCATAACTCTAGTGAATTATAGAAACTCATCTCCTTCAACCATAACAGGAGCATCCCCTTTGAGAAATTGTGTCAAACACAAAGTTTTGAGATAGAACAACATCTTTTATTGTTATCATTTGAACTCATTGCCATTAGACTACTCAAGTTTTTACCCCTTGATTTCTACCACCATGCAGTATGAAATTCGAATTGTCAGTGATATTTTTGTGAATTCATCACAAAAAATGCTTTCTCAAAATTTATTAAATATAATAAACAAATAATACCACGAAACAATTTTATCCCAAGGATAATTAACTATAAAGATGCTATTAAATTATGCAGCATGGAGCATAATGTAACAAAATAAATTCTAGGTAAAGAATTGACCATGTAAATAACAAGGTTAATACATACATGTTGAAATACCCAATTTCAACATTGACACAAAAGAATATAATATCCAATCAAGTTTTCTTAACAAAGTAACTTAAGAAAATAAGCATCATTGATGATTGAAAAACTTATAAAACCATCTAAGAAAATTGGAACACAGTGACCAATACATAATCAAAAAATTAGTATCCATAGAACCATAAGGAAAAAATTCCAACAAGCAAAGATCAACACTATGGACCAAACAAAATCTGTTAGAGAGATGTAAAAAAAAAAAAAAAAAAAACTTATGTGCAAAATTGTCTTAAGATTATTGGAGAAATATGCATTGAAAACTTAAGGAAACATGAAATTAAACAATCTGAACCCAACATGGCGTTGTTTCTTTAAGATAATTTTGTTCCCTCTACGGTGCTCAAGATTTCATGAACAACTGTCTCCCAAGATAGGATGGATATATCAATTTGTGAATGCGGCACTCCACACACAAGACTCAACAAACTAAAAGTATTTAAGTACTCGCACAGAGGAGAAAAGAGAGAGTTTTGAGGGATAGTTTTTTTGTATGCCAAAACTGAGAAGAACCACGTATTTATAGACTATTTGTGGCCATTCAAATAGTCATATCTTTTATGTAAAATTATGTCTTTTGATAACATAACATTTACAAAAGACGCACAAGTTCATGAAAAGTTGTGATTCTTCACTTTTAACAAAAATAATTTTATTCAAAAAATTCCAACACAAATAAGCATGAATAGGAAGCAATCATCTTGTAGATCTAGAATAGTGGAGAGCTGTTACTCGTCAGATCTGAACAAGGAACTCGATCTAAACGAAGAATTAGTGTTCTTCATTGAATCTGAGCGACAAACCAGTGTTCTTTGTTGGATCTGAACGAGGATCAAAATGAAAAACAAGAGGGACCGCGGGCGAGAAAGAAACGAGCAGTGGCAAAGTTCATTGGAGAAAGGAAGGATGAGAAGGGGAGAGGAAGAAGAAGAGAGAAGAAGATAGAAAATCCCATCACCATTAAAAAAAATAACATATTGTCAATTGAGCAAATTATCGTTACCAAATTAATCGTCAATCATCTTAACATTAGTGCCAAAACGAGTATAGTTCAACGATAATTGACATATATCTGAAACCAAGAGGTTGTGAGTTCGATCCTCCCCACATATTGTACTAAAAAAATCATTTTAATGTTAGTCAACTAATGATCAAAGTATTTTAAAAACTATTTAGAAGCCATTTTACGAATTGCAAGAACTCTCCATTAAAACTTCAACGACGAAATAGACACCTACATTCTACATTCCAAATCTAAGGGACGGATTGTGACGAAAAAGTTTTAATAAAAAAGAAAGGAAGAAAAAGGATAAGAAATGAGTATCCCACCACACAAGAGATCCGTCCCAAAAATAAATGGGAAAACTTTGACAGTTGCTAAGTGGGATTGACAAGTGACAGTTGTTTATTGGTAAACGGTGGGTGACAAAGGGGGGAGAGAGAGAGAGAGAGAGAGAGAGAGAGAGAGGCGCGTTGAAAATGAAAGAGTTGAAGAGTTTAAGAAAATAGAGCAAGTCCAAGTCGTAGTCCCAATCTCACGCCGTCTAATTATTGCACTCAATCCGGCGCCAATTCCTTTTCATATATTCCCATTTTAATTTCATCTTCTTTCCACTCTCATTTTGCTTCTCAATTCTTAAATTTGCTTCATGCTTTTGTGAGAGGGAGCAAAAAAAAAAAAAAAAAAAAAATAATAATAATAATAAATAAATAATTTGGTTCTTGCCGATCTTAATTTCTATCCTACCTAATTTCCGTCCCCTCCAATTTGTGTGATTTTAATACATGTCAATATATCGTCGTCAAAATTATTATTTTTCTAAAATTTTTTATTAAAATAAATATTTAAAAATTTAAGGATTAAAATGGAATGAAACTAAAAATTTAAGTACCATCATAACATGAAAGCTTTAAAATTAAGGTTAGAAAACACATTTTACTAAAGTAATAATTTATTTTCATTAAAATAATAATTTAGTCTCTGAACTTTAGGTTGTAATAACTGTAGTTTAAAATTTGTAATGATTTAGTCTCTATCATAACAAAATTTATTAAAATTAAGTGTTAAAATTTATCATATATATAACAATTTAACCTTTCTAATTTATAAACATATTTGGTCCCTATTTGGTTTATCAATCTATATATAGAAGAAACTTAACAAAAAAAAGTTTCACGATAAGGACTAAATCGTAACCAACTTTAAATTACAATTACTAAATTGTTAAATATTAAAGTTTACGGACTAAATTGTGACCAATTTGAAAATACAGAGACTAAATCGTTACAAACTAAAGTTTCAAGAACTAAATTGTTGCTTTAGCGAAAGAGTATGAACCAAAAGTGTTTTTTTAACCTAAAATTAATTAAACATTATTGATGTGTTAAAAGTATGTGTGTATATATATTTAATAGGTATAAAATAAAGAGATGATATAAAATATTATTAAGTTCTTTAATTTTCTTATTCCATAAAACAAAAACTATATAATTTTGGTGGGACTCAAATTTTATATTAATTAAAACCTACAACTTCATAGATGAAGTAGAAATATGTCAAGCATTCAACTATATTCGAGTTGATTTTTATTTTCATTTTGACAAATCTAAACGCTTTTTTTGGTTTAACTTGATTTTTAATCTATACTCTAGAGGTAGTTGAAATATTCCATATAATTTACAAAGTTTAAAAACATGGCTCGAGAAATTAAATATTACCTCCACAACTCAACTTCAATCATTTAAGCATATTTTGTTCTCAATCACATGGTTACTGAAATTCTCATTTAATAAGTTATCGGAAAGAAAAATGAAGGTCTAAACTATATTCTATTAATTCTTTAGGTATCTCTTCACTGCACAATCTCATATTTTAGGCTATATTTTCCATTGCTTTTGCATGATCAGCAAAATATTTGTTAGAAATAGTAACAAGCACCTTATAGTACGATGTGAGAAAGCATATTAATCCAAGTGTTTTGATCTCCGAGCACATTAATAGTACTTTTAAGAGCGTAGAACCAAATCAAGACGATTTTTTTTTATATCAAGTACTTTTTACAAAGTGCTTGTATAGATTTGGAATCTAGCTTATGTACCTGTAGGCCTCAACATTTTCCTATGATCTGGACACACCACACCTACTTGACTTAAAACGCTTGAATTTCAAGAGTGAAATCATCTCTATAAATCATCATGTGTCTCTTCAATACGGTTTTTCCTCACTTGCATATTTCGTAAGAAAAATTATTTAGAAGGTCGTGCAACATATACAACCACTCCTTGCCAAAAAAATTTAGAATTCCTACCCATGAGGAACTAAAAAGATCTCCATTGTCGGTAGATGTAGTATTTAATATTTATCGATCTTTTAAGACATTTCTTAGGCATACTTGTATAGTCCAAACATCCCTCTCTCGAGCATGAGGCTATCAATTTTGTTAGTATAATTCATAGTGGGAGTTTGTTAAGGAGTATTTGAAAAGCGTTTTTGTGTTTAAAAAAAAAAAAATTGAAATCATGTTCTAGACGGAAAGAAAGGTATAATCGGCTTATTTAAGAAAAAATAACAAACCTAATATTTATAATTATACTTTTCCTAAAAAGATTTCCATTAAAAATATGCTAACATTATTAAGAATCCAAAAATTCTTCCCAACAAAACATTTTCATATGCAATTAAAAAAAAATTCAATATAATAAATGATTCTACATCTATTTAATTATGGTAACTCTTTTTCTCAGTATAATGTGTGATTGTCCTATCTTCTACGAAGTTAATGTTTCATATTATATTCATAGGAGCTATCCAACGAGCTTCACCCACCCTCCCTCTAATTGAATTAAAGATAAAAATAAAAAAAGCATTGTTCAAAAGATATATATATGAATAGTTGAAATACTATTTTTTTTTGGATATCTGTGAGTGTTTGAATAAGCTTGCATGTACCTCGACTAATCTCATAGACAGTCGTCTAACCTACAACGTTTGGTGCTTGAAGGGTTTAAATATTATTTTGATTGTTGAGGACTCGTTTGGTAACGTTTCTGTTTTTTGTTTTTATTTCTTCATTTTTAATAAAGAAAAGTAGGATTACATGTTCCCGGCCTAACACCCATGAATTCAAAAATAATCAAACACCAATTATATGTATATTTTGTAACAAATTGGAAATGGAAACAAGAATCAAGAAACTTGTTTTGATTGTTCTCAAAATTTCTATATAATTTTGAGAAAATGTTTCCCAAGAAAAAAAAAGAGAGAAACAAGAAAGCAAAATGCTTAGCTTTCTTAATAAAATTTGGAAACGAGAAACAAGAAACGGAACGTTACCAAACGAGCCTGGAACTTTCCGTCTAATTCATTTTATTCTATCTACTCCCAACTTTTGTTCATTTTAGTTTTTGAACTTTAAAAATATTAATTTTAGTATATGTACTTTTAAATGGTGGTCATTTTAGTCTTCATTTGTAAAACTATGTACAATCAAAATTCAATAAAATTGTGACGAGAAGAAATAAGATAAAAATGAAAAGAGAATTTTTAATAATAGAATGAAAGTGAATTGAATTTTTCACTTGGGGAAGAAAAAATGAATAATCCATGGTCCCAAATAAATAGGAAATAAAGAGGAATTATAGCAGCTTGTTGAAGCAGTTCAACTGCAAATTCCCCAACCCAATCACACACACCGTCACCACCAAATCCTTCTCCCTCTCTCCAAAATCATCCGCTTCCAAATTCCCATCTTCAAACCGCGATTTCCTTCCTCTCAAATCCATGGCCGTTGACGACGACTTCAGCTTCCCCACCGCCGCGGATCCCTTCAACCGCTGCGGCATCGATTCGCCGCCGCTCTGGCGCCTCTCTCCCGCCACCGACCGCAATCGCCGCGGCACGGCGGCGGACGGCGACGGTGATCTGAAGATCAAGATCAACGACCGCCGCTTCAAATCCGCGGCGCCGACGCAGAGGAGAAGGAGATTCTCGAGCGATGCGGCGGCGGAGGAGGAAGAGGCGGCGGAGAAGATGGACGTGCTGTGGGAGAATTTCAACGAGGAGTTGTCGAGGAGCCGGAGATCGAAATCGCCGGAATCGATGGAGGAGATCGTGAAGGCGCGGCGGATGGCGGAATTGAGCCTGTCGGAGAGTTCCGGCGCGGTGGCGACGGCGAGGAAGACGGGGAAGACGGTGATTGTGAAGGCTCTGAAGAAACTGTTCTTGCTTCATCACAATTCCCGCCGGAAGCTTCAAACTCCATCGCGGTGAGAAAACAGAGCATTTTTTTTAATTTTAGGAAAAAAAAAGGTGTAAATTAAATTAATAAGAAATTAGGATTAAATACAGGATTTTTTTTTTTTTTTTTTGAAGCGTCTGTTCTTCATTTCTTGTAAAAGGGGCAAATGTCCATAGAGATGGAGACTTTTGATAAATGTATGAATTGGGGGTGGTTTTGGAATTTTATGGTTTAAAGGGTAAATTTCACAGTGAGTCAATATTTTTACCATCAAACTTTTATAAATTTTAGTTTGTAAATCAACCCTAATAGCTAATACTTGGGCATTAGATTATTGGTTAAATCTGGTTTTGATATATGAAAATTCAGGGCTCCCGTTTCTTTGTTTTTAGTTTGATTGAGAAAGCTAAAACCATTTGGAAGTATTTAAGGGAAAACGTTTTGAAAATTGTATAGAAATTGAAAAAAAAAGGTCTTTTATCCTGATTCCCTCAAATGAAAGTTTCCTTCTTAATGAAAAAAAAATTAAATATAAGAAATTGTTATGAAATGCAATTTTATTTTTATTTATTAAAACAAGCGGAAACATAAAATGGGAGATAGAACTTATAAGATATAGCTCAATTATAGTTGAGCTATGTCTTGACAACTATTTATATTTCTTATTTCTTTGATACATTTTGAGTATAGAAATTTGAAAACAAATTTCTTGTTTCTTGTTTCTCTTTCCAATTTGTTCCAACAGAAAACATTTTTATCATTCAAATAAACTCTTACACACACGATACAAATCAAAGCTATAGGATTTTTTTTTTAAATAAATAGGTTTTTTTATTATAATAAATTGGGTGAGAGGTTCGAACTCAAGACCTCAAATACAAGTGACAATTACGAACTAAGTTAATGTCGTTGAAAAAAATATTTGATGGCGGCAAAGGTTCTAAAAAAACAAAAAAAAAAAAAAAACAAAAATGCAAAGATTGCTACCAATACGTAACATTTAAAAATTATAAAAATACTATACAAGGTAACATTTTTTTTATACCAAAATTCCATTCCAGAAATTATATTTTAAAGAAAATTTAAGGAGAATAAAATATTACAATTTAAAAATTAATAAATATTTGGTTGAACCTTATTTTCATTCCTAAACTTTAAACATATTTCATTCTGGTTTTTAATTTTTAAAAATATCTATTTTCTTCAAATTTTAAAAATGTACTCATGGTCCATGCATCTTGAACTTGTTTACTTATGCACAAATGAATTAAACAGAAGTAAATATATGAGTATGACGTGCATGTAACTTAGCATGACTCAAACAATTTCTTGTCAATCCAATCATATCTTGATTGTTTAAGACATATATCATCAAAGAAAAGATCGGATGTTCAAATTTCTACCTCTATGCACTCAACCCTTTCTTGAAAAAGAAAATTAATATATTAATTGTTTGACATGTATCTTCAATGTTATATTTTAAGAAAATATGTCATGGACTAGAATTCAATGTACTAAATTTCAAAATTTTAAGGAATCAATAATTACTAGAAACCATCAAGTGAATTTTTTCATTTTTAAAAATCTAAAAAATAGGTATATATACATAAATATATATTTATATTTAGTATATTTTTAAATTTGGTCTCAAGGAAAGAAAACCTTCTTCAAAAGTAGATATATTTCTTAGTCCTTAAATCAAAACTATAATAAATTTGATCACGTGTTATGGGCGAAATTTTCAAAATAAATAAATGTGTAATTTTCCACTCCAGTATAGTTCAACTCACTAAGATATTCGAAACCTTCCTTTAAAGGTCTTATATCTAAATTTTCATTTTCATTTCTTATTTGAATTATAATATTCTCAAAATAAATAAATAAATAAGTGAACCTGTCACGTGTCACGCAAATGTAGCTTCTCATTTCCCGACCCAAGATGAGAGCCTATAGCAAAACTCCAAATCCTCTTAATAGCTAAGTTGGTATGTAAGTTAAACGCTTCGCTAGTGCCACTATAAAACTTTACCTAGGTCAAGATTTTTGGTCTTAATAATCGTTTAATACGTTTTTGCCTATTTTAATTAAACCAAAAGAAGTGTATGTTTGAGTACATGGAATTAATTATAAATTGGCCATGGATAATATGTGTAGATGCCATGAATTAAATTTCTAATTTCTAATTCGATGAGGGGCAAATTAAAAATAGTGAAATCTTGTAACCAATCCAGTGGCGATTACATAAGGGCGATTACATAAGGGTTATGATCTCATGTCAAATACTATTCGGCCAAGTCGTGATCTATTGACTTGAAAGATCATCTCACCAATGTACTTTCATTTATAAATTCAAGTATACTTTTGCTTCCTTCAATTAATTCTCTTGAATCGATTTGGAAAATAGATGGGTGTGATTTCATAAGAGATGCATTATCTAACTGATCTTGGTTTGGTTAATCAAAAGCATGCATATTATGGTTAATCAAAAGCATGCATATTTTCACCTTTAATTAAGCAAGTACAATCACTTCAACCTACCACCATTAACCCTTTTTGGATGAATAAATGCAATTAAACCAATTTGTTGGTTTGAATTGGGAATGCACAACTTATTTTGGCCAGTCCTCACCAAATCTTCTTCTTTATTTTTCTCTCTTTTTTTTTAACCTTTTTTTGTTTCTTTTATATCTACTATTGTAAATTGAGTTAGCTATAAAATTATCCAACCATAGTTATGAAAATATAAAAAGTGGGTCATGTATATAATTTCTTAATAAGGTATAGTACATTTAATTTAGATTGTAAATATAAATGTTATAGTTTTTGAGATATTAGGTCGAGTTTAGAATAAAGTGAATTTTCAATTAAATACACTTTTTCAATAAGCATTAATTGGTGATAAAAAGTACTAATTAAGTGCATGTTCTAAAAAAAGAAAAAAAAATAATCTACACACTAGTTATGATTTAATTTTAGAAAATGTTGATAAGGAAGAATCTCACGTAGCATGTTAAAATGAAAATTTTTCAGAGTAACTTATTTTTCCAACTAAAATAAATGACGTAGTGTTGATGGAGAAATTTCGATCAATTACTAAATACCATGTCACAATTTAAAATTATATTTAGACCAATCACAAATTTACACGTGTCATAAATTAATTTTAAAATCAGCGAATCACATTACACCACGTGTCTCTCTTATGGCCAATATCAGTTAATTGGATCAACCCATAAGAAGATTGAACCCAAATCGATAAGGAGATTGGGCCAAACCTATTAAGCCCATAACCCATATAAGACCCACCAAAGCTCTATAAATAGAGGGAGTCACCTTTTCTTTGGGACATAGAGGAGAAGCTAGAAGAATTGGAGACTCAGAGCCCGCATAGCATTAAAAATTGTCTACAATCATCCAGAGTCAAGTGAAGCATCCAAAGCCAACAAGACTTGAAGATTGGAGACTTGAAGACTATGAGACTTCAATAACATTAAATCTTCTCTTCGTCAAGCAAAATATTGAAGAACTCTTCTCAAGAAACAAAACTTGAAGACTCCATCAAATTGCAAAGTCTTCGTCAAGCTGCATAGTTTCGCCAAGTTAAAGAACTCCACTAAGCTACAAACCAAAGAACTTCATAGGCTACAAGCTGAAGAACTTCAGAAGCGCAAAGTCAAAGACTTCAAAGATTATTCAATAAGCTCAAAGCCGAAGACTTCAAAAAGTCTTCATCAAGCTACAAGCCAAAAGAACTTCATCAACAAGTCGAAATCTTCAACAAGCACAAAGCTAAAGACCTCGAAATTCCTTCAACAAGCAAAAAAATTGAAGGCATCAACCTCATTGATTCGAGAACAAGCTCACAAACCCTTGAATTAAAGTTTACATTCAAGAGAATCAATTAGAGGACTATACATTAGAGATTATACACTACAATACATAAATGCAAATACAAGTTCATTAATTCAAGTTTCTCCTCTTTGAATTTCTCGTCAAACACATAGTTTAGGCACTAAAATAATGAAATAGTGGATTTGACACGAAACAATAATATAGGTTAAATTACAAATGTTTGTCCATCTGATTATATAAGTTTCAATTTTGTCCTTATGGTTTGAGCTTAAGTTTCAAGTCCTTATGGTTTAAGATTTCAATCTGGTTCTTATGGTTTGAGCTTAGTTTTTGTTGGGAATTACAAAGGAAAAATGCTTAACCCTTGTCCCACACATGAAGATTAACGAGTGGGAGAAGGGTTTATAAGACAAATCCTTCTAGTGGAATTGTAAAAGATGTTTGAGATGAGCCTAAGAAATCTCCCCACCCGTGCGTTGTTGCCATTGTTAGTTCGAGATATGAGTATAGATATTTTCCATTAGATTCTCATACTACCTTTCAAAGGCAATGGTTTCTTCCACGATATAACGATACAATGACCAATCCAATTTTCCGTTTGTGGTCAGCACTCTAGAGTCCAGATACATACATAATCAGTCATATGCTTATAGAAGAAGCCAATTTTGTTAATGCCAATCTTATTGAGTATTCTGGTGCAAAAGACAGGGTTAAAAATAAAGGAAAACAGGTTGCTAAAGATAGAGTACAGTAGAAGAAGGCATTTCAATTCAAAAACTCCAATGGAAGAATTGAGAAGTCCAAGTTGATATGTTGTGTCTGTGGATTCTCAACCTTCTTGTTAACAATTTTAACAATGCTTGTGCAAGTATACACAAATCACGTGGCAAGTAATAAATAAATCGAATCCATACGGATTGAGTAACTAAAATGCTCCAACCTTTACTCAAGGAATAAGAGAAACAAACAAGAGATATTTTGGATTATTGCTACTTTGCAAATAAGATAAAAGTGAATTTAAATGAGAGTAAAACAAAATTAAAATCACCCAATGATTTAATACAAGGCACAAAATAGAGAAAAGAGAAGACTAAAATTCAAGTGTAAAAATGGGGGGACTGTGTCCCTCTTACTATGATGTTACTAACTGATATCAACATTGTTGTTCCAATAACAAGGTTGCTAAAACTACTGGCCAAACAGATGTGGGAATTTTGACGCTAATCCAAAGCCCATTTGAATCAATGATGTATCAGAACAGTTTTTAGTCATATTAGGTGAGTCTTATCTCTAAGTACCCACACTCTATGTTCAAAGATAGATCTAATACAAGTTAAAGTCACCCTTGTCCCTCTTACTATCTCCCAAAAGCTAATATGGAGTTCATTCAACATAGTGATCAAGCATATTGAACTTAAAAATGCAAAACAAGCTTTAACTAAGTAGAAACAACTTTGTAAACTAGAAAATCAACATTCACAAGCAAAGATCCACAACCCCTTCAATGTATTTAGCTACTTAACACCATAACAAAGAAAAGGGAAGAAGAAAATAGAAAGCCCATCGAATATGAAATACAAAAGGAGAGAGAAAGTGAGAAAAACAATAGAAAATTCATTGTTATAGCTCCAAGCTCCCTCTACTTCTAGTTCTTCTTCGTGACCCCTCAGTGAGAATCTTCTCTCTTTTTGTGTCTCTCTCTTTGGAATTGATGGAGAAAAAATGAATGGAAGCAGCCTTGAATGCAAGATTTTATACCCCTCCTCAATTTTAGGACAACTAAAATGGATAAAATAGGGTCCATCACAATTTCAGGTGAATCTACGTTTTACTGCAATAATTCTTGGGTAACTCTACTGTCACTGTTAGTTCACTTTTTCCAGAATTGGCTCTGATGCTCCAGCATCATCTTTTCTGTAGCAAATCATTCAAAATCAGAAATATTTCACAAAAATCACAACATTAACTAAAAATGCCTAGCTAGAGGGGATATTTCTTAAGCCTAAAACAATGGTAATTGGAGCTTCTTTGTGAAATTTCTTATCTACCCAAGAAATTTTCCTCCTAAAGTTATGCTATGGGGAACCTTTTGCTACAAAGTTATGCCGTTCAGACTAAAAAACGTTTGTGCAACCTACCTGCATGTCGTGGTTATGACTTGATGTACAAAGAAATTGAAGTTTATGTAGATAACATGATTGCCAAGTCAAAACAAGGCAAATAGTATACAACTATTCTAAAAAATATATATATATTTGATCAATTGAGGAAATTCAAACTGAAACTCAATCCCAACAAATGCATATTTGAGACAACCATTAGAAAACTTCTAGGCTTTGTAGTAAGCTAGGAGGACATTAAAGTCGACTCGGATAAAGTCAAAACGATCTTAGAGATGTGTTGCGTGTGCACAATTGACGTGAAAACCAATTCAAGTATACACTATAATGCTCAATTGTAGCATAAAGCAAAGTCGAATCCACAGGGACTAAGATTGAAATTCGAAATAGTAAAATAGAACACTAAAAGAATTTAAAGTTAAAAACAAGTAACGTGATGTAAATTTTTGCACAAGTAATTTCACTGAAGTCGTAATAGGTCCTATCGAACATAAAGCGTAAATGGGCATCGATTTATTTTGGTAACCATAGATTATTTTACCAAATGGGTAGAAGCAACTTTTTACCAAGATGTGACAAAAGGAGTTGTAGTCAAATTTATCAAGAGAGAAATTATTTGTGTTTATGGTTTTCCTGAAACCATAATTTCTTATAATGCAAGGAATTTGAACAACAAAATGACGAGCAAGCTCTGTGAGCGTTTAAGATTAAGCATGTCAATTCAACCACTTACTGACCAAAGCTGAATGGTACAGTCAAAGCTACCAACATAAACATAAAAAGAATTGTTGAAAAAATGAATATAATTTACAGGGATTAGCATGAAATGCTTCAGTTCGCGCTACATGGTCATCGCACCTCAGTTCGTACTTCAACTGGGGCAACGCTGTTTTCGTTATTCTATGATATGGAAGTGGTTCTCCCTGTTGAAGTTGAAATTCCATTTTAGTTCTCATGGAATCTAAGCTACAAGAGGTTGAATGGGTCCAAAGGCGCTATGAGCAACTAAACTTTGTGGAAGAGAAGAGATTAATGGCATTGTGTAGATGATAACTTTATCAAAGAATAATGATGATGACAAGAAAGTGAGCCCAATAAGATTTAGAGAGGAAGATTTGATTCTAAATATAATCCTCCAATTATAGAAAGATCATCGAGGCAAATGAACCTCGAATCATGACGACCATTTGTGGTGAAAAAGACTTTCTTTATGGGAGCATTAGTTCTGGTCAATATGGATGGCAACTATGAAGGGATATGAATTTCGAGCAGAAGTTGTAGAATGAGTTCATGAATTTTCTTTTTGAAATTAACACAGTAAAGCAAGAATAGGGAAGAAAACTTTTACCTTTGAAGCTTTTCTTCTATGTCAATCTAATGAGACAACACCAAAAGCTCTTCCTTACTATATCTCTAGCGAGAACTCGATTTGTGGGAACCAAGTGAGGGAAAAGAGAGTTGTTGTGAGAGAGAGAGAACCTCACTGTTTTCTTTTACAGGTTGAAGAAGAGAGGCAATGTAGAACCGTTCTTCATTTTTAACCAAGTATGACGTGAGGAGTTACCCCACGTCACCACTCTCCTGCAATTATGCGAAGGAGTTCGTTTTTCCCTTTTTTATTTATATTTAATTAATAATTAAAAAATTAATTTAATTATTAATCTAAGTAATTAAATAAATGATTAACGATTAATTATTTAACTTTTAATTAAAACTTCATGTTTGAATCATATTCAAATTCATCTCTCTTGTATAACCTGTAGTTTTAATATGAATCCAATTCATATTAACTATTTGAATCCTATTCAAATATTTCTCTCATAATATATAGCATTAATTTTGAATATTTATCCAAATTTAATATATATATATATAATATATAATGGATCAATATATATTATATACATTCCCTTATATAATTTAAACATTTCAAATTATTTCATAATTCTTGATCCTCGTTTTACCCGTTGTGAGCTAGGAAGGGGGCTTAATGGACCTATAAATCAAAAGCTACAATGATACAAGATTAATTGATTAAACTCATTAACCAAATTAACCAACATCCGTGAACTGCGGATCACTCTACTAAAGACTCGCAGCTGCACTCTTCTCACTGTAGAATATTTTGTGTCCATGGAAATTGACCATTGAAGGCAAGTCAATCCTTCATGAATGTTCGTAACGTCAGTTGGGTCAAATTACCATTTTATCCCTAAGTTACATCTTGCACCTTAAATACAATTGCTCCTCTAATGTTTATGGTCCGACCATTAAACAGAAGTCTCTCTCGGGCCAGTGAAAGGGTGGAGATCCTTATTCAAGTCCCAGAGTCAGCAATTGAGAGAACACTCATCTACTTACCATAAAAAGGAATGAGTGAATTTCATTTTGTGTAGTTATGTTCCTAGCTCCCCACTCGGTCTCGTCCCCAAAATAGTAGAATTATTGAGTCTGTAACCCAGGCCACTTTCACCCATATAAATCAAAGGATGATCGCTGATAGGTAGGAGTTCATGACTCGCTTAGGATTAAGATCGAGTTACTTGGTCATCCTATGAAAAATTAATCTAATTAGTTTACGGTGTTATAACTAAAGATTAATTGTTTCACAGTCTAGTCTTATACAAACTCATTGTATAGGATACCCCCACTCGCATGTCTCTACATGAACGACTTGGATAGAGTCATTTGTAATTATTACAAAGTGAGCTGTTTCCATAGTATTACTAGGATAAGGTACCTCCATGCATTATAGACCATTTAGGTTATTACTAAAACATTATCCACTTGTATATCAAACATATATTTTATATTTATTATATATTGTATATATCAAATATATACACTATATATTAAATATATACCGTATATCAAATATATACTGTTGCAGTTACATTAAATAACCTTGGATCTTAGTTTATTAGAATATGAGCAATGCAAAGAAAAAATAACTCTTTATTGAATAAATAAATAATTTGTTCATTAATTACAAATACACGAGCTAAAGGCACCAAACCCAACAATCTCCCACTTGTTGGAAAGTGAGTGAGATGTACAAGTATTACAATGAACTAGGGCATACAATATACCCAATGACATCTCCCACTTGCCCTAGACTAAATAGAACATGTCTCGTAAACCTAGATTCTCTAGATGACCTTCAAACAGTTTATCAGGGAGAGCCTTTGTAAACGGATCAGCAATATTGTACTTCGAAGCAATTTTCATGACGATCACATCTCCTCGTTACACAATCTTCCTTATCAGGTGATACTTTCTCTGTATGTGTATGGGTGAGCAAATGAACCTGAAAAATCGATTGACCGACCGAAATCGACCAAACCAATGTCGGTCGGTTTAATGGATAACTCGGTCGGAATTGATTTTGCATTATGCAAAATCAATATGTCGATCAATCGGAAGGGCAAAAAATTCATTTTTCGACCTACCGATCGAAAAAATAAATAAAAAAGGAGAGAAACAGCTGCTTGGCAACAGTCCCATAAAACCAGTGGTTGGTTTTAAAATTTTAGAGTTACCCCACGTCACTTAACTGCCCACTCCCCTGCAATTTTGAAATACAAAACACACAGAACAAAAGAACAAAAAACTCCCAAAACTCTCTCAAGCTTTCTCTCTCAAATTCTCCCTAAGATTCCAAACGGTGCTCCCACAAGCACGATCTCGAGACCTAAGAGGATAGCAAGGAAGATTCAGTGGTGGTGTTCGGGTGGAAATCGTTGAAGAAAAGTTCTTCAAATGTAAGTTTCCCATGTATTTTTTTCTTTACACTTTTATTTTGTTTTCTCAAAAAATCATGAACGAAGATCCACTTCCACTCCGGGATTCACATCCCATCAATTGGTATCAGAGCCAAGTTGATGTTCTAATTTTTTGGGAGCAAAATCAGTGTTCATGGTAGGTGTTTTCCTATTTTCGAAATATGGGTTTGCGGGTTGGAAATTTCCCGATTTTTGGCATTTAGATAGCTTTTTCCTTCTTGATTTGATTATGTAAGGGCCCGGTGTTTTGGGCATTGAGTTTCTGTATTGATTCTGTAAGTTCGGGTCGCTCGAAAGTCGTTTGTGGCATCGGATTGGGCAAAAAGTTGCAGATAACAACGAAGAAGACAGCAGACCGCGCAGACAGTGCCATGGCACTGCGAGGACAGCACACAGCGCCGAGGCGCTGCCCTTAGGCGCCTCGGCGCTATCCCAGGTGTTTTTCAGTGTCTTTCCGTGGCTCTGGTTCGCGGTTCGAGGGCGGTTGCAGTCATTTTTTATTTTTTGTATTATTTTACTTTATTAGGGTGCCAAAAACTAGTCCAACTTTGCTATTTAATTATTTTATGCATTATGAATGTATATTTTAATTAAAAGCATATTGCATATTGTATGCCATCTAGTTCTAAAATCACACCATAGGTTACATGCATAATATGTATGTTTGATATATAGTATGTATGTATCATCATGCATAATATAGTTATAAATGTTATAATATATGAATGCATGTTTTATTTTCATGATTAATATAAGTGTTGTATTAATTAGATGGAAATAAAGTTGAATTGAGCATGATATTAATTTCATTAATATAATTGTTGTATTGATGTATGCTTACAATGCATAATTATAGTTTTCATTTCTTAAATTTTATTATAAAATGTGGTAGACAGAAATTAAAATCTATAATAAAGAATTGCATGTAAACATAGGGTCTAAATTAATTAATTTTAAAAGGGTTTAAAATTAATTAGACCGTAGGTTATATCTTCTAATATGATTAGGGGGTAGTCTTTTATTTTGTTTTAACTAGGTTTAAAATGAAATGATAAAAGACTAAATATAAAATATTGCCTAAGGGAACCCTGTCTAAGGAAGGTTCTGTCTAGGTTGAGGTATTTAAGCTGACCGTAAGGGAACACCTCTACCTGGGAACCGACCTGGGGTTGAATTAGTTAATATTTTATATACATGCAATAATGTCGTTGGTTTATTAAAATGTTTAATGAACTAAAACATTAATGTACAAGTACCAATATAATAGTTACATTGGGCCGACTAAAAATTCACTTAGTTAATTTTACTTAGCCGAGATTTATCTAAGTAATATACCCTAGTCTTAAAATACTAAGTGGGAGCAAAAGAGAATATGTAATATACAGCTTATGTATTTGATATACAAATTATATATAACATTATTTTCTCTCTCTATCACGTTCTCCTTTATATTCACACTGTGAGTTCCATGCTCGGCCTCGTGTCGCCCTGGGCACGGCCTCCCTACGGAAGGTGTTTGCATGGTTCAATATCGAGGTGAATGGAGATAGTAGTCATAGTAAGTGGGAGAAGGACATGTGACAACACATCCTACGGTCTCCGCCATTAGTTTGCACCGTGAGGTTTCATACATGACCTGCGTGTCATCCTTGAGCGACCATCCCTATGGAGGGTTCAATGTATGAAATTCAAACCAAAGCAAACTCCAAAAATGCATAGGAGTCTCTTAGGTTTTGCTCCAATATTTTCCTTCCCTACGACAGGATTATTAGGGTGGACCTCTGAGGTCCGAAAATGATGGGTCACACTTACGGGTAGTTGTTAAGTTAGTTAGCAATTTCCTGACCAAATAAACGATGACTAAAGTTTATAGGAATAAGAGTTATTCTCGTGTAAATTTAGTTGAGAACGTCTCAATTCAGTGAAGGGGTACCTGTCTGCCCTACAGTTGCTGTTGCTCTAAATCACTGAAGCATCATTGCAAAACAATTTTGTGAGGGTGCTTAATTACTTTTGCTAAAATTTGATTGGGTTTAAAGGCTAATACATAAAACTAATATAGGTTTGTTTTACTTTCAGCATGTCTACTTCCATTATTGCACTCTTAGCCGCTAAAAAACTTAACGGCGAGAATTACAAACAATGGAAATCGAATCTAAACACTATTCTCGTGATAGATGATCTTAGGTTCGTCTTGCAAGAGGATTATCCTCAAGCTCCTACGCCTAACGCCACTGTGGCGGTGCGCAACGTCTATGACAGATGGATCAAGGCCAATGACAAGGTCAAGGTCTACATCTTGACGAGCATATCTGACGTGTTTGCTAAGAAGCACGAGGACACGGTCACCGCTAAGGAGATCATGGACTTGCTGCAGAGCATGCTTAGACAACCGTCCTCACAGGCTCGACATGAAGCCCTTAAGTTCATTTACAACTCCCGCATGAAGAAGGGTTCCTCAGAGCGAGAACACGTTCTCAACCTGATGGTCCACTTCAACATGGCAGAGTCGAACGGGGCTGTCATAGACGAGCATAGTCAGGTCAGCTTTATTCTGGAATCTCTTCCGAAGAGTTTTCTGCCATTCCGTAGCAATGCGATTATGAATAAGCTGGGGTACACTCTTACCACGCTCTTAAACGAGCTGCAGATCTATCAGTCTCTTATGAAAAGTAAGGGACAAGAAGGAGAGGCAAATGTTGCCACCTCAAAGAGGTTCAACCGAGGTTCGTCCTCTAAAACCAAGTCTGCACCCTCTTTTTCTGGAAGTAGGACTTTCTAGAAAAATAAGGTTTCTGGTAAGGGGTTTAAACCTGACTCCGCTGCTGCCGCTGCCAAGAATGGCAAGGCCAAGGTTGCAGAGAAAGGAAAGTGTTTCCACTGCAATATGGACGGGCATTGGAAGCGCAACTGTCCAAAATAGTTGGCCGAAAAGAAGAAAGCCAACGAAGATAAATATGATTTACTTGTTTTGGAAACGTGTTTAGTAAAGAACGATGACTCCGCCTGGATACTGAATTCAGGAGCCACAAATCACGTTTGTTCTTCATTTTAGGGAATTAGTTCCTAGAGGCAGCTTGACGCCGGAGAGATGACTCTCAAGGTCGGAACGGAAGAGGTCGTCTCAACTGTGGCCGTAGGAGAGCTCAAGTTGTTTACAAACAAAAATATGTATATATTATTAGATAATGTGTACGTAGTTCCTAAAATTAAAAGGAACTTAATTTCAGTTTCTTGTTTGTTAGAACATTCGTATTCCATTTCATTTAATTTGAATGAAGCGTTCATTTCAAGAAATGGTGTTAATATTTGTTCTGCTTTGCTTGAAAACAACTTGTATGTGGTAAGACCAACCATAACTAAAGCAGTTTTAAATATCGAGTTGTTTAAAAATACTAGAACTCAAAGTAAAAGGCAAAAAGTTTCTCACAAAGAAAATACCTTTCTTTGGCACTTAAGATTAGGTCACATTAATCTCAATAGGATTGAGAGGTTGGTTAAGAATGACATTCTAAGTGAGTTGGAAGACGATTCTTTATCACCATGTGAGTCTTGTTTTGAAGGCAAGATGACTAAAAGACCTTTTACTGGAAAATGTTATAGAGCTAATAACTCTCCAAAAGAAAGTTATTCTGGTGATTATTTGGGTGAAAATGTGCATTAAAATGTCAAAGTATGTCGGGTTTAGGTCATAATTAGCACGAATAGTGTTAAAATGTAAATTCTGTGCTAAATATCCTTGGTCTTGAGAACATTCGCCAAAAACAGCATAAACTCTCGTATTTGTGGTTCTTTTGCACAGGTTTTTAAAGAGGAGACGAAAAGAGAAAGAAGTGCTGAACCAGAGAGGAAAAGCCAAAGCATTGTCAAGACGGAGCATATAAAAGCTGGAGCATAGCGATATCAGGGCATGGATGTCTGTACAGTTAATTCAAAAACACGGGATTCCCCTATGTCCGTACAATCCCCAGTCGGGTGCCCTAAAAACGGGACCCGATATTTAAAGTGAAGGTTGCCCTAGCCGACGGACACACAGATCCCAAGGGAGACAAACATTTAAAGCTGAAAAGATAAGGGAACAGAATATACCCATTTTCGGGAGGAGAGCTGACGCCGGAAAGAGGAAGTTCGTCTACCTGAAAGAGCTGTCTCCTTCTTTTTTTTGTCAATTAGTCATTTTTCTGCTATGGGTTGTATTCTTTCTTCCTCCATTTTGTTTTCTTCACCCATTATGAGCTAAACCCCATTTCGAGGGAGGTTCGCATGCTGTAACTGATTTCATACTGAATCTCTAGCTGCTACATTTATTTTTAAGCAAATCTGAATTTATTTTTGAAATCTTCGCGTTACTGTTGGCCGCTGTTTCGTGTATGCAAGCTTCTATATTGACCAGGAAGGGCTTGTGGGTGCTGACTTGTTTTGCTTGTGGTTAGCGCTTTTCTATAGCTATAGGGATGCTCAGGAATTGGGTCCCCTAATCATGCCTATAGTTTGGATTTATTGCTTGGGTATTTAGCAACGGGAGTTGTGCTTACTCATGTTTGGGATGTTTGGGGTGTCTCGAAAGGGAACCAAGTCGAACTGGGCATTAATAAATGATTATTTGCGATAGAGTATAGGTTGATAACGTGTTAAAGTATGCTGAATCTCCCTCACTCTCTTCATATCTTTTAATCCCTCATTTTCTCTTTCTGTGCTACTGCATCCTTGTGTTAACAGTCTCAAAACTGTTGTCTCTTGCAAGTATCTATCATCTTTTTATAACGTTATTTTATTGTTTTTCTAGTCAATATCCATACCCAATCTTTGTTTATTTTAATTTGTTGGTATCTGCATTTATTGTTAAAGTACAACCAAAAGTCCCTGTGGATACGACCTCGTTACATACTACAACCGACGAATCGTGTATACTTGTACGTGTTGACAATGCAGTTGTGTGGATGCAACAAGAGTCAAAGAGTATATGATTATTCAAAGTATGGTTATTTATACCTAATGCAACATAAGTTTGAAGCCCTTGAAAAGTTCAAAGAGTACAAGACTGAAGTTGAAAATCAATTAGGTAAAACCATTAAAACACTACGATCTGATCGGGGTGGAGAGTATATGGACTTGAGATTCCAGGACTATATGATAGAACATGGAATCACGTCCCAACTCTTAGCCCTTGGTACACCTCAACAAAACGGTGTCTCAGAAAGGAGAAACAGAACCCTGTTGGACATGGTTCGATCAATGATGAGCTATGCTCAGTTGCCTAACTCGTTTTGGGACTACGCAGTGGAGACTACAGTTTATATTTTGAACGTAGTTCCATCAAAGTGAAGGGATGTGAATCCTAGAGCGGAAGCGGACCGTTGTTCGTGATATTTGGGAAAAAACAAAATCTAAGGGTTGAGATGAAAATACAGGGGAAAACCATACATTTGAAGAACTTTTCTTCAACGAATTCCCCTCGAACACCACCACCGAGCCTTCCTCGCTATCCTCTTGGGTCTCGAGACCGTGCTTGTGGGAGCACCTCGTTTGGAATGAGAGGGAGTGTTGAGAGGCTTGAGAGAGATTGGCAGTTCAACTATTTTTGTTCTGTGCTTCTGTATTTTGCAGAACTGCAAAAAGAAGAACACCAAAAGTAGTGACATGGGGAGTTACCCCACGTCACTTAACTGCCCACTCCCGTGCAAATTCCCCTGCAAATTTGCACGGGAGTTAATTATTAATATATATATTAATATCAATAATCAATAATAATAATTAATATATATATATATATAATTTATTAATTAATCATATTATTTAATAAATATAATTAATTATTAATCCAATTAATAATTATTTAATAAATATATATATAAATCAGATAAATAATTAACAGTTAATTATTTATTATAAAATTATAATCATATTCTAAAACATTTCTCTCACATAACCTATAGTTGTAATGTACATCTTATGCACATTATTTTTAACCTATAGTTTTAATATGAATCATATTCATATTAATTTTATTTGAATCTCATTCAAATAATTTCTCTCATAATATATAGTTTTAATTTAGAATTAACTATATATTATAACGTATCAATATACATATAATCCCTTAAGAAATTTGAACAGTTCAAATTCTTCCAAAAACTTGATCCTCGTTTGACCCGTTATGAGCTAGCAAGGGGACCTAATAGACCTACAAATCCGAAGCTCCAACGATACGAGATTAATCGGTCAAACTCATTGACCGAGTTAATCAACATTCGTTAACTACAAGTCATTCCACTAAAGACTCCCAGTTACACTCTTCTCACTGCAGAATGTTTTCGTGTCCATGGATATACGACCATTAATGACGAGTCAATCCTTCACGAGTGTTTGTAACTCAAGTTGGGTCAAATTACCGTTCTACCCCTGAGTTACATCTTACTCCTTAAATACCACTGCTCCTCTAATGAACAACCCGGTTATTGTCTGACTAATAACCGGAAGTCCCTTTCGGGCCAATGAGAGGGTGGGGCCCCTTGTTCAAGTCCCAGAGTCAGCATTTAAGGAAACACTCATCTACTCCCCTGAAGTCGGAGATGAGTGAATTTCATCTTGTGAAGTTATGTTCCCAGCTCCCCACTCGGTCTCGTCCCCAAAATGGTAGGAATATTGAGTCGGCAACTCGGGCCACTCTCACCTATACAGATCAAAGGACGAGCCCTCACAGGCAGGAGTCCATAACTCACTCAGGATTGAGAATGAGTTGTCTGGTCATCCTAAGAAACAACAATCTATTAGTTAATGGTGTTACATCTAAAGATTGGCTATTTCGTGGTCCGGTCTTATAGAAACTCATTGTATAGGATACTCCCACTCGCATGTCTCCACATGAACGACTTGGATCGAGTCGTCTGTAACCTTTACAGAGTTGGTCGTATCCATAGTGTTGTCAGGATAAGGTACCCAACCTTATCCATATACTATAGACCATTTAGGTTATTCACGGGACATTATCCACTTGTATATCAAGGTATATCAAACATATACCTTGTATATCAGGGGTATATCAATTATATACCCAGTATATCAAATATATACTCAGTACATATACTGTCCCGGTCACACTAAAATAACCTCGGATGTTTAGTGTATTGGATTTTGGACAATGCAATGCTATGAATTCAACAACAAATTTATTGAATAAAACTTTATTGAATATACATTTGTTTTTACACAACATACAAACTACGAGTTTAGGGCAACACACCCAACACAAAGATGTTTCTAAAACACGCTTTGAGCTATGGAAGGGCCGTAAAGCTAGTTTACGTCATTTCCGCATTTGGGGATGTCCGGCACACGTGCTCATGACTAACCCAAAGAAACTGGAGCCTCGTTCAAAAGTATGCCTATTCGTAGGTTACCCTAAAGAGACGAGAGGTGACCTATTCTTCGATCCTCAAGAAAACAGAGTGTTTGTATCGATAAATGCCACTTTCTTGGAAGAAGACCACGTTTGATATCATAAACCATGGAGTAAGGTAGTGATTAACGAGATTTCCGAAGAGACTACAAACACGTCAACAAGAGTTGTTGATCAAACTGGCACTACAACAAGAGTTGTTGATGAAGCCAGTACATCATGTCAGTCACATCCACCTCAAGTATTGAGAGTGCCTCGACGTAGTGGGAGAGTTGTGTCACAACCTGATCGCTACGTGGGTTTAACCGAAACCCAAGTTGTCATAACTAATGATGGCGTCGAGGATCCATTGACCTACAAAAAGGCAACGGAAGATACTGACAAGGACAAATGGGTCAAAGAAATGGACCTGGAAATGGAGTCGATGTACTTTAATTCCGTTTGGAAACTTGTGGATCAACCTGACGGGGTAAAACTCATAGGGTGCAAATGGATCTATAAGCTAAAATGAGACGTCGAAGGAAAGGTATAGACCTATAAGGCGAGACTTGTGGCAAAAGGCTACACACAAAGGGAAGGGGTGGACTATGAAGAAACCTTCTCCCCTGTAGCTATGCTTAAGTCTATTAGAATACTTTTGTCCATTGCCATATATTATGACTATGAGATATGGCAAATGGACGTCAAGACTGCTTTTCTGAATGACAATCTTGAAGAAAGTATTTATATGTCTCAACCCGAAGGGTTCATAGCACAAGGTCAAGAGTAAAAGGTTTGCAAGCTTAAACGGTCCATATATGGACTGAAACAAGCATCTCGATCTTGGAACATAAGGTTTGATACTACAATCAAATTTTATGGTTTTGACCAAAATGTTGATCAGCTTTGTGTATACAAGAAGATCGTCAACAACACTGTAGCCTTCTTAGTGTTGTATGTGGATGATATCATACTCATTGGGAATGATGTAGGATACCTCACTGACATAGAAGTGGCCAGCAACTGAGTTCCAAATGAAGGATTTGGGAGAAGCTCAGTTTGTTCTTGGCATCCAAATTCTAAGGGATCGCAAGAACAAAACATTAGCCCTGTCTCAAGTAACTTATATTGACAAGATGCTTGTTCGATATTCGATGCAGAATTCCAAGAAAGGCTTATTACCCTTCAGGCATGGAATTCATCTGTCTAAGGAACAATGTCCTGAGACACCTCAAGAAGTTGAGGATATGAGACATATACCCTATGCTTCAGTAGTGGGCAGCCTGATGTACGATATGCTGTGCACTAGATCTGACATTTGCTATGCAATAGGGATGGTTAGTAGGTACCAATCCAACTTAGGATATGATCACTGGACTGCTGTTAAGGGAATCCTCAAGTATCTAAGGAGAACGAGGGACTACAAGCTCGTGTATGGCTCTAAGGATTTGATCCTTACCGGGTACACTGACTCTGACTTCCAAATAGACAAGGATTCAAGGAAATCCACGTCGGGGTCAGTATTCACTCTTAACGGAGGAGCGATAGTTTGTCAAAGCATCAAACAAGGATGCATCGCTGACTCCACCATGGAGGCTGAGTACATTGCAGCTTGTGAAACAGCAAAAGAGGCGGTTTGGCTTAGAAATTTCTTGACAGATTTGGAAGTCGTTCCAAACATGAACTTGCCCATCACACTTTATTGTGATAACAGTGGTGCTGTGGCAAATTCTAAAGAACCTCGAAGCCACAAGAGAGGCAAACACATCGAAAGGAAGTATCACCTTATACAGGAGATAGTGCAACAAGGAGATGTGATCGTCACAAAGATCGCTTCGTAGCATAACATTACTGATACTTTTACAAAGGCACTCACGGCTAAAGTGTTTGAGGGCCATCTAGAAAGTCTAGGTCTACGACTTTTGTACGATGAGTCTAGGGCAAGTGGGAGAAATCTAATGGGTATAGTGTATACCCTAGTTTACTGTATTTTCCCTTTGCCTTATGATAATGTACACCCCACTCGAGTTTAGTTCAAGTGGGAGTTTGTTCGGTGTGTTGCACTAAACTCGTAGTTTGTATTTATGTAAAAACAAATGTATATTCAATAAAGTTTTATTCAATAAATTTGTTGTTGAATTCATAGCTTTGCATTGTCCAAAATCCAATAAACTAAACATCCAAGGTTATTTTAATGTAAACGTGACAGTATCTATACTGGGTATATATTTGATATACTGGGTATATATTTGATATACTAGGTATATATTTGATATACCCCTGATATATGAGGTATATATTTGATATACTCCTGATATACGAGTGTATAATGTCGCGTGAATAACCTGAAGGGTCTATAGTATATGGATAAGGCTGGGTACCTTATCCTGGCAACACTATGCATACGGCCCACTTTGTAAATGTTACAGACGACTCGATCCAGGTCGTTCGTGTGGAGACATGCGAGTGGGGGTATCTATATAATGAGTTTGTATAAGACCGGACTGGGAAATAGCCAATCTTTAGATGTAACGTCGTTGACTAATAGATTGCTATTTCATAGAATGACCAAACAACTCATTCTCAATCCTGAGTGAGTTATGGACTCGTGGCTGTGAGGGCTCGTCCTTTGATCTGTATGGGTGAGAGTGGCAAGAGTTGTCGACTCAATATTCCTACCATTTTGGGGACGAGACCGAGTGGGGAACTGGGAACATAACTTCACGAGATGGAATTCACTCCTCCCCGACTTTAAGGGAGTAGATGAGTGTTCTGTTAAATGCTGACTCCAGGACTTGAACAAGGGGCCCCACCCTCTCATTGGCCCGAGAGGGACTTCCAGTTATTGGTCGGATCATAACCGAGTTGTTCATTAGAGGAGCAGTGGTATTTAAGGAGTAAGAAGTAACTTAGGGGTAAAACGGTAATTTGACCTAACTTGAGTTACTAGCACTCGTGAAGGATTGACTTGTCATTAATGATCGTATATCCATGGACACGAAAACATTCTGCAGTGAGAAGAGTGCAACTGCATGTCTTTAGTGGAGTGACCCGTAGTTAACGAATGTTGATTAACTCGGTCAATGAGTTTGACCGATTAATCTCGTATCGTTGGGGCTTCTGATTTGTAGGTCCATTAGGTCCCTTTGCTAGCTCATAACGGGTAAAACGAGGATCAAGTTTTTGGAAGAATTTGAACTGGTCAAATTACTTAAGGGATTATATGTATATTGATACATTATAATATATAGTTAATTCTAAATTAAAACTATATATTATGAGAGAAATTATTTGAATGAGATTCAAATGAAATTAATATGAATAAGATTCATATTAAAACTATAAGTTTAAAAATAATGTGCATAAGATGTACATTAGAACAATAGGTTATACGAGAGAAATGCTATATAATATGATTCTATTTATGTCATAAATAATTAAGGGTTAATTATTTATTTGATATATATATATATATTAATTAATTTTTAATTAGATTAATAATTAATTAACATTTATTAATTAATTAATTATATATATATATTAATTATTATATATATATTAATTATTAATATTAATATTAATATTTAACTCCCTTGCAAAATTGCAGGGAAGTGGGCAGTTAAGTGACGTGGGGTAACTCCCCACATCACTGCTTTTGTTTGGTTCTTTTGCAGTTCTTCAAAATACAGAACACACAGAACAAAAGAACAAAAAACTCCCAAAACTCTCTCAAGCTTTATCTCTCAAATTCTCCCTAAGATTCCAAACGGTGCTCCCACAAGCACGATCTCGAGACCCAAGAGGATAGAAAGGAAGATTCGGTGGTGGTGTTGGGTGGAAATCGTTGAAGAAAATTTCTTCAAATGTAAGTTTCCCCTGTATTTTCTTCTTTGCACTTTTATTTTCTTTCTCAAAAAATCATGAATGAAGATCCGCTTCCGCTCTGGGATTCACATCGTATCAAATTTAACCCCCAGGTCGGTTCCCAGGTAGAGGTATTCCCTTACGGTCAGCTTAAATATCTCAGCCTAGATAAAATTTCCTAAGATACGGTTCCCTTATAAACAATATTTTATAATTACGTTTTTTTTTTTTAAGAAAAACTCTAATCATCTTATGAAAAAAAAAAAAAAACTTAACTTAAGATTAATTAATTAATTTTGAAACCCCTTTTAAAAACAAATTAATTAACTCTATCCATGCAATACTAAGTTTTACTAAACACATATATAACGATTATAGATACATAATTAAAACTTATAGACATGCATCAAATGACATTCATAAATATAACTATTATATTTACTAAAGAAATGTCATGTTCAATGCAACTTATTTTCCATTTTAATTAAACAAAACACTTACATTAATTACAAAATAAAAATATATCATGCTTCATATAATATAATATTTATATTAATAAAATGCATGATCGTGCTTTAACCTATAGTGGGATTTTAATCTAAATGACATACTTTATGCATCATACATTTAATTAAACCTACATTCATAATGCATAATAATTAAATAGCAAAATTAGACCAAATTTTTGCATCCTAAGAAAGAAAAATTAATAAAAAAAAGAAAAACAAACGCCTGAATTAGCCCTCGAACCACGAATGGACGCCCGGTCACCACTAGGTACAGCGCCGCGGCGCTGCTGCAGCAAGGACACATTGCCCACAGCGTCGCAGCGCTACTGCACAGAAGTGCAGCGCCATGGCACCACCAATGCTATTCTGCTTCATCTTCTTCGCTTTGTTCTGGAAAAATCGCCCAATCCGCTGCTCGAAACACCTTTCGATCGACCCGAACTTACAGGCTTGATAAATAAACGGATGCCCAAAATAACGGGCCCTTACATGATCAAAATCAAGTAAAATTGCAACTCTAAACGCCAAAAGTCGAAAACCCCAATTTGCAAAACCAATTCATTCAAAATGCAAAAACCCACCATAATTCTGTGTAATTCCAAAAAAGAAAAATTCTGAATGAAAAATTGTTCTCTGATACCAATTGAAGGGATATGAATCCCGAGCAGAAGCAGTAGAACGAGTTCATGAATTTTCTTTTTGAAATTAATACATAAAGCAAAAACAAGGAAGAAAACTTTTACTTTGGAAGCTTTTCTTCTCTATCAATTCAATGAGACAACACCAAAAGCTCTTCCTTGCTACGTCTCCAACGATAACTCGGTTTGGGGGAACCAAGTGAGGGAAAAGAGAGTTGTGTGAGAGAGAACATTTTCTCTGTTTTCTTTTGTAGGTTGCAGAAGACAAACAATGTAGAACCCTTCTGCATTTTTAATCAAGTATGACGTGGGAAGTTATCCCACGTCACCGCTCTCCTGCAATTGTGTAGTGAAGTTGGTTTTTCCCTTTTTTATTTAATTAATAACAAAAATAATTAAATTAATCAATAAATCATTTTAGTTAAACAATTAATTAATTATTAATCCAATTAATAATTAATAAATTTAGTATCAATTATTAATATAATTAATTAATTAAATCTAAATATTAATTAAATAAATAACTAAGTTTTAATTAAATATGTGATATTTAATTAAAAGTTAAATAATTAACTATTAATTATTTAACTTTGAATTAAAACTTCATGTTTGAATCATATCCAAATTCATCTCTTTTGTATAACCTATATTTTTAATATGAATCCAATTTATATTAATTATTTGAACCTTATTCAAATATTTCTCTCTAATATATAGTATTAATTTTGAATATTTATCCAAAATTAATATATATTTAATGTATCAATATACATTATATGTCATCCCTTATATAATTTGAACATTTCAAATTATTTCAAAACTAACCAACATTCATGAACTGCGGGTCACTCCACTAAAGACCCGCAGTTGCACTCTTCTCACTATAATATATTTCATGTCCACGGAAATTGACCATTGACGGTAAGTCAATCCTTCACGAGTGCTCGTAATTCAAGTTGGGTCAAATTACCGTTTTCCCCAGGAGTTACATCTTACTCCTTAAATACCACTGCTCCTCTAATGAACAACCCGGTTATGGTCCGACTAATAACTGGAAGTCATTCTCAGGCCAGTGACAGGGTGGAACCCCTTATTCAAGTCCCGGAGTCAGCAATTAAGGACTCATCGACTTACCCTAAAGTTTGGAATGAGTGAATGTCATCTTGCGTAATTATGTTCTCAGATCTCTACTCGGTCTCATCCCCAAAATGGTAGGCTTATTTGTTGGGTGTGTTGCCCTAAACTCGTAGTTTGTATGTTGTGTAAAAACAAATGTATATTCAATAAAGTTTTATTCAATAAATTTGTTGTTGAATTCATAGCATTGCATTGTCCAAAATCCAATAAACTAAACATCCGAGCTTATTTTAGTGTGACTGGGACAGTATATGTACTGGGTATATATTTGATATATTGGGTATATAATTGATATATCTCTGATATACGAGGTATATGTTTGATATACCCTGATATACAAATGGATAATGTCCCATGAATAACCTAAAGGGTCTATGTATATGGATAAGGCTGGGTACCTTATCCTGGCAACACTATGGATACGACCCACTCTGTAATGGTTACAGACAACTCGATCCAGGTCGGTCGTGTGGAGACATGCGAGTGGGGGTATCCTATACAATGAGTTTGTATAAGACCACACCACGAAATAGTTAATCTTTAGATGTACACCGTTAACTAATAGATTGTTGTTTCTTAGGATGACCAGGCAACTCATTCTCAATCCTGAGTGAGTTATGGACTCCTGCCTGTGAGGGCTCGTCCTTTGATCTGTATGGATGAGAGTGGCCTGAGTTGCCGACTCAATATTCCTACCATTTTGGGGACGAGACCGAGTAGGGAGCTGGGAACATAACTTACAAGATGGAATTCAATCCTCTCCGACTTTAGGGGAGTAGATGAGTGTTCCCTTAAATGCTGACTCCGGGACTTGAACAAGGGGCCCCACCCTCTCATTGGCCCGAGAGGGACTTCCGGTTAATAGTCAGACCATAACCGTGTTGTTCATTAAAGGAGCACTGGTATTTAAGGAGTAAGATGTAACTCCGGGAGAAAACGGTAATTTGACCCAACTTGAGTTACGAGCACTTGTAATCCGTGGATACCAAAACATTCTGCAGTGAAAAGAGTGCAACTGCGGGTTTTTAGTGGAATGACCTGTAGTTAACGAATGTTGATTAACTCGGTCAATGAGTTTGACTGATTAATCTCATATCGTTGGAGCTTCGGATCTGTAGGTCCATTAGGTCCCCTTGCTAGCTCATAACGGGTAAAAACGAGGATCAAGTTTTTGGAAGAATTTGAACTATTCAAATTTCTTAAGGGATTATATGTATATTGATACGTTATAATATAAAGTTAATTTCTAAATTAAAACTATAGATTATGAGAGAAATTATTTGAATGAGATTCAAATAAAATTAATATGAATATGATTCATATTAAAACTATAGGTTAAAAATAATGTGCATAAGATGTACATTACAACTATAGGTTATGCGAGAGAAATATTTTAGAATATGATTCTAATTTTATAATAAAATAATTAAGTGTTAATTATTTATTTGGTTTATATATATATATATATTAATTAATTATTAATTGGATTAATAATTAATTATATTTATTAATTAATATGATTAATTAATAAATTATATATATATTAATTATTATTATTAATTAATAATATTAATATATATTAATAATTATTATTAATTAATAATATTAATATATATATTATTAATTATTATTCATTAATAATATTAATATATATATATATCAATAATTAACTCCCCTGCTAAATTGCAGGGAAGTGGGCAGTTAAGTGACATGGGGTAACTCCCCACGTCACTGCGTTTTTGTGTTCTTTTTTTGCAGTTCTGCAAAAATACAGAAGCACAGAACAAAAATAGTTGAACTGCCAATCTCTCTGAAGCCCTCTCTCAACACTCCCTCTCATTCCAAACGAGGTGCTCCCACAAGCACGGTCTCAAGATCCAAGAGGATAGCGAGGAAGACTCGGTGGTGGTGTTCGAAGGGAATTCGTTGAGGAAAAGTTCTTCAAAGGTATGGTTTTCCCCTGTATTTTCATCTCAGCCCTTAGATTTTGATTTTCCCAAATATCACGAACAACGGTCTTCTTCCGCTCCGAGATTCGCATCCCTTCATTATTGAGTCGGCAACCCAGGTAACTCTCACCCATACAAATCAAAGGAGATCGCTTATAGGCAGGAGTCCATGACTCGTTCAGGATCAAGATTGAGTTACCTGGTCATCCTATTAAATATTAATCTAGTTAGTTTACGGTGTTATAACTAAAGATTAATTATTTCGCGATCTGGTCATATACAAACTCATTGTATAAGATACTCCTGCTCGCATGTCTCTACATGAACGACTTGGATAGAGTCATTAGAAGCTACTAGTAATTTACCACGTGCAAGATACTTTTTTTTTGTTAATTAAATAGAATGATGTGGTTTTGAAATTATTGAATTTAAATGTTGTGCTATTTTTAATTTTATGTTTAAATATAATATAATATAACTAAATATAGTTATTAATTTTTTCTTGTATATGGAGCATTTTTATTTGACATATTAAACTTATTATCAATTTAACACCGGTGTATGTAATATAATTATGAATTTCTATTTTTTATTAGAAGATTGTTTATAACTATTATTTTTAATTTATAATTAAATGTATGTTTATTGTACAAATATTTGTCATAAAAAGAAACATATTCAAATAGCATTATAATTGAGTGCATAATATAATAGTACATGGTAAACAAATAGATTTAGAGAGTCAAAACTTCTTTCCTACAAAGTTTTTTTTGTCAAAATTTCCTTTGATTTCACTAATGCCTTTATTGTTGCCGTAGAGATATCTCTCAATAGTGCCACATAGAGTTGGCCATGCGAAAAAAACGTTTTTAGGAAGATAAACTCTAACGTTTGGTATTGTCTATCCTTGAGCCTTATAAATAGTCATGGCAAAGCATAGTCGTATCAGAAATTGCTTTCTCTTAGATTTGTACGGATATCCTCCGTCATTTTCAGGACTCATAGATATGCGTGGAAGGAAAACTTGTTTGCTAGCATTCTGTCCAGCAGTGATTTCTGCATAAATGATGTTTTTGCAAAATTTACGACAAACCATTCATGCTCCATTACATAAACCGTTAGCTGGGTCTAAGTTCCTCAATAATATAACTAAACAATTTGCTTTCAACATCAACTTGTGCGGAGGAATACCATTAGATACTAATGAGTTGAGGAATCCTTCCTGATAGTAATTATGTGTGTCGCCTATTGCATAATAAAAACTCATGAATTCAACAATTTTTTCAGGAAATAATTGAATCATTTTCTCATTAATCTGATCAACATACTCATTTGTAGTTGATAGAATTGCCAGATTTTTCATATATTCTAACGAAGTTGCATTTTGTTCAAGATCAGGATAAACAACATTGAGTAACTTCATAACTGCACCTTCATCATTTTCACCTATAATTGTAATATTGTCTGGGAGGGCAAATATAATAATCTTCTAGTGATGGTTCAGTTTCATTCCCAATCTTTAATAAATATTCTACAAATTGACTGTCACTTCGGGCTCTCATGTTTTTGGTTAGTTGCAATTTTTCTATTTGCTTCCAAAGAGATGACTTTACCAAACTTTCATTAATTGTCTGTTGTTTCGTTGCTCGTAGGACAACTGGTAACACTTGTCAAAAATCTCCTCCATATAGAACAACCATTCCACCAAATGGTTCTGTAAAATCCATTATGTCTCTAAAAATTATGTCGACTGGTTCTATTGTGGTTTTTTTTTTTTTTTTTTGCCATTGGTGCCTCGATCATCACATATAATTACTTTTGCTTGCCTAATTAATTCCATTGCTTAGAAATATTGCATATAGATGACTCAATTGCTTGTAGTGGTATATTAAATTTAGAATGAGTCGTTCGTCCTCCTGGCATAGTTGAAGCAGCGACACCTGATGTTGTTATTACAATTGCTATCATTCCTCTTGTTCTTATAGTAGCTAGCAATGCACAATACAAAATGTTTTTCCTGTACTTCGTGACCCATCACCACTTTTATTATTCATAATTCTATGAAAAATAATATCATAATGCCAACTTTTGGTCTTCATTCAACTTTTATGAAGCTTGAATATCTTCGTCCGAGACTATAATTGATCTTTCATCCAATATATCTTTTGTATTACAATCATTTGCATCTATTTGCATGAGTTTGATTATTGGCAAATCATACGTTGTGATTTGTTTGTCTATTGACTTGAGGAATACTTTTATATCTCGCAAAGTACATTGTATATAATATTCCATATTTGGTTGCTCGTCTTTTCTGTAATCTTCTGATAATACATGAGAATAATCGTTGCAAAAGTCTTCAAAAAAGCATTAGGCATCTCGAATGATACAGCTTCATCCAAACATTCTATTACACTTTGGTCAGAATATAAGAGCACAATTTCCTATGTTACTTCGTTAAATGTGTTGATAATATTTTTCCATTAACAGCTAGCAAAGACTCAAAAGATGTCGGCCCTCTAACATTATTTAGTAACAATCGCAAGTAATATCTTGCTCCTTCTTTTGGATTTGCTCCTACAATGCGTGATACAAGTACTCCTTTTTTCCTTTCCTTCCATATCCGTAGTTGTTTATTCCATACATAATGTTGAGAAAACTCTGTGTATAAAAACATTCTTGCAGTTTCATATTTTGACACATATAAAAGTATTCTGTTACCATTGTCTTCGAGATATTATGTCAATAAATTAGTTTCTTCAAATTTTTTATTTTCCCAATAAAAAAACACATTGCATATTAGAGAGGTGAAACTGTAAGTTTATCTCCGGAGAATATATTTCATTCAGTCTAATATGATATATTCTCCATAATGCTTCTTGAGCTGATATCCATCTTGCATCTTTATGATAATCTCTTATTTGATCAATAATTTTATTATCACTATCATGTCCCTTGTAAATATATTTATATAAGTATCTCACTGCTTTTCGCTCGGAACATATTTCTACATTGATGTGGCAGTTGTATCTCAAAAGTAGATAAGGATTATAAGGGACAACCCATCGATTATCAAAAGTCTTCCTTCTTACTATTACCTTCAAATTTTAAAAAGTGTAATATAAGTAGGAAAAGTTATTATACTATTAGATACTAAATGTAGCAACCTAATCACTTTGATTTTTTATGTTCTAAACAATTTAAAATAATTATCAAAAAACTATTAGACTATTAAATACTAAATGTAGCAACCTAATCACTATGATTTAGTATATCATAGACAATAAAAATCAATCAATCAATAAGTAATTTATATTACTATAAATTATAAATACATGTTTTCCATCGTCTCTCTTCTTATTTATTGGGTATGTATCCTTTCCTTGCATTGTCTTCGATTTAAATTGTCTTGGATAACGAAATTTACATTTTGCATTGATCATGCATGAACATCTTTTGTTATCTTCTCCGCATGGGCCATGAAGCATGTGTTTCACAACAACATTGTCAAGGGCAGAATTTGTTTGGCTATCTGGAATTTCTGCATTAACGTAATTGTCATACTGGTCAGCATTTGTGATCATGAAATCATTTTTCAATATAATCAATATTTGCATGTGTGGGAGACCACGTTTTTTAAATTCAATAACAATACAAAAGCTGCAACTTTTCCAAATTTTTCTTTCTACACAATTTGATTTTTATGGTCCATCAATTTTCCTCTGAAAAATCTTGAAGTTAAATATGACATATTTTGAGAAAGTCGTCCTTCCATTAATTCTTCTCTTATATCTTTCCATTCGGCATTACATGTCATTGTTATGAAAATATCAGGCTTTCCAAAATGTTGTACCAAGACCATTGCATCTAGGTAGCGACAATGCATATCTCGTGACCCACCAATAAATGTCGAATGAAGAACAACACACTTCCCAACCTTGTCTCCTCTCGTTTCTCCTCCATTTACAACATCAACAATCCTTTGATACGACTCCGATCGAATGTGTGATTGTTGCTTTTTGTTGAAATAAAGCTGAGTTGTTTCAATCTTTATGTACATATCAACAACATATTGTTGGAATAATCTTCTAGCTATAAGTAAAATTGACTGACTGGATTCACAAATATGTATCTTATAATAATAGTATTCCCTACACAAAGTTGTGGAAGATCAACCTCTTGAAACTCCTGTGAAAGTTGTATAATAAATGGTTATTATTTCAAATAATATATTACTCACAATTTTAAAATAGATATAAGGATTTAAATTGCAATGATAGATCGCACGAACCTTGATTTTCACTCTTCATGATATCCTTGATGTTGTTAAGTTGTCGAATGTTGGATGTTCCTTCTATGGATGTTTGGGGAAGAGAATACCCTGGACACGTGGAAGGCCCCTATTGGTGCTCCAAGATGACTCATGAGTCATGCCCAACTCGGACCGCCGAGGTCACCACCACTAGCGTTGACAGATGCTAAGTATGAGGGCCGAGGTGAACCTGGCCGAGGTCCGACCTACCGGGAAGCTCGGTAGGGGCCGATGTGAGCTACTGTCAGCGGCGTGATTATCGGGTGTAACCGTCGGTCCCGAGATTACCGGGTGTAACCGACGATCCCGAGATTACCGGGTGTAACCGTCGCGAGATTAGCGAGACTACCATCCATAAGTAGAGGACCTCACTCCACGATTAGGTACGATGATTTCTGACCTGGAACTAAACTAGGAATCCGACCTATACTGACTTGATCGTCGGAGTGCTCACCTTTTTGTGCAGGTCCGCCCAAGTATTCAGATCGGTCCGGAGGCCGAGTTCGAGCTGCAATCTGAAATACACTGTTGTGCATATCCTTGCATAAACATTTGGCGCCGTCTGTGGGGACGACAATCTAAGTCATCCCAATCCTTTTAAACCAATATGCGAGCGAAAATGGTTCAACCAGCAAACTCGACCAATACGGCAGATCGAAGGACTCTAGCCGCCAACGATGCCCACCAGAGGGAGGATGGAGCAGCAGTGGTAGAGGGGCAAGGTCACGACGGCCTAGCAACAGAACCCCTCCGCAGGTCGGCACGAATCACCGCGCCCGTCCTACCACCTGCGCACCCAAGGACATCCAAGGCCACCAGTGGCCGAGGTGGGACCTCTAAGAAGGGCGCCCGGGGTCCAGCCCCGGCTCCACCAAGTGAGAACTTTGACGCATTCCAGAGAGAAATGGAGGCAATGCGCACACAAATGCGGTCCATGGAGGAAATGTATAAGGAGATGATACTAACTGCAGGCGCAGGGTCCCGATCTGAAAATCGAATGACCCGCATTGACATGCGAGAGCAAAGGGGTTCCCACCTCGGCCCAGTCGAGGAGGAACATCCCGAAGACAACGAGAGCGAGCGGCACACTCGCCAGAGAGGCGACCTTCGTGAACACCTCAACAGAAAGAGAGGCTCATCTCTCCGAAAAGGACAGTCACCATCCCGCTCACACCGGAGCTCCAACCAGCAGGCTGAATCCTCTCGCAACCCAGTAACTCCTGCAGGAATGATTACAAGGGAGGAGTTCGACCAGCTGAGGGGCCAGCTTGACGCTCAGGTGGAGGCCTTAAAGGCCAAATGTGAGCAGAGAGAAGGTCCACTGAACAATGGCGACTTGGGATAATCGCCCTTCACCTCGGACGTTTTGGAAGCACCGATCCCTCCGAAGTTCAAAGCTCTTACTGTGAAACCTTATGATGGGTCGAAAGACCCCAAGGATTATGTTGAGGTCTTTGAAGACCTCATGGATTTCCAAGCGGCATCAGACGCAATCAAATGCCGCGCCTTTCAGATCGCGCTTACTGGCAGCACGCGATTGTGGTATCGGAGATTGCAAGTCAGGTCGATCTCGACCTACTCTCAGCTGAGAAGGGAGTTCCTCGCCCAGTTCTCTTCTCGACATTATGACAAAAAGACAGCGACCCATCTCGCCACCATCAGACAGAAGGAGGGTGAGACGCTGCGATAATATGTCACCAGATTCCAGGAGGAGCAGTTGAAGGTCGCACACTGCTCCGACGACTCGGCCATGTGCTATTTTCTCACCGGTCTAGCCGACGAGGCCCTCACGGTGAAACTTGGAGAGGAGGCCCCGGCCACCTTCGCCGAGGTGCTTCAGAAAGCGAAGAAAGTCATCGATGGACAGGAGCTCCTTCGAACCAAAACCGGCCGACCAGAACGAAAGATCGGCCGGGGCAGAAGTGGAAAAGATATAGAAAAGACAGATCCCAAGTCCAAGGACAAGGGATCCTTTTCCAGCGGCCGAGCTGAGTATCGGAGGGCGGAGAACGGACCTACCAGGAGCCGACCTTACGAACGCTTCACCCCGACCACGATTCCAATTTCCGAGATCCTAATGAACATCGAGGAGTCTGGAATGGAAAAACTACTCAAACGTCCTGAGAAGCTTCGGGGAGCCCCGGAGAGGCGCAGCAAGGACAAGTATTGCCGCTTCCATCGGGAGCACGGCCATAACACGTCGGACTGCTGGGAGTTGAAGCGCCAAATTGAGGATCTAATTCAAGATGGCTACTTCAAGAAATTTGTGGGAAAGCCCAGGACCAGCTCGACAGAGAGAAAAAAAGAGCGGAAGCGTTCGAGGACGCCGCCCCGGCGCACTGACCGACCTGCGGTCATCAATACCATTTTCGGAGGGCCAAGCGGGGGTTAGTCCGGACATAAAAGAAAGGAGTTAGCTCGTGCAGCCAGGCACGAGGTGTGTATCATCAGGGAGCAGAGGTCGACCTGCTCAATCACCTTCGACGGTGCAGACTTGGAGGAGGTTCACCTGCCCCACAATGATGCACTTGTGATCGCTCCCTTGATTGATCATGTGGTGGTCAGGAGGGTGCTGGTAGACGGAGGCGCATGTGCTAACATCCTGTCCTTACCGACCTACCTCGCCCTGGGATGGACGAGGTCGCAATTGAAGAAAAGCCCGACACCGCTGGTTGGGTTCTCCGGAGAATCAGTCGTCCCAGAGGGTTGAATCGACTTGCCGGTCACGCTTAGGCAGGACCAAACTCGGGTCACCCAAATGGCCGAGTTCGTGGTGATTGACGGTAGATCGGCCTATAACGCCATCTTTGGGAGACCCATCATCCACTCATTTCGGGCCATTCCCTCGACACTTCATCAAGTTTTGAAGTATTCCACCCCCAATGGATTGGGCACAGTCCGAGGAGAACAGACCGCTTCAAGGGAGTGCTTTGCCTCCCCACTCAAAGGCTCATCGGTCTGCGCCCTTGAAACTCCCACCAGTAGGGATGGGACGCCCGGGTTCGAGGCCGACCTACCGAAGAGGGAGTTTGCCGCACCCACTGAGGAGCTCGAGCTTGTTCCTCTGCTTAGTCCCGAGAAGCAAGTAAGCATAGGAACCAAGCTGGGGGCCACCGACAGGGAGGAGCTAATCCACTTCCTCAGATCCAACTCGGATGTCTTTGCGTGGTCCCATGAGGACATGCCTGGCATTGACCCGAAAATTATGACGCATCGCCTCAGCATAGATCCGTCATTCCGACCTGTAAAGCAAAAAAGAAGACCTATAAACAAGGAGCAGAGTGATGTAATTGTTGAGGAAGTTAGCAAACTTTTGAAAGCTGAATACACAAGAGAAATTTCGTATCCCGAGTGGCTCTCCAATGTTGTATTAGTTAAAAAATCTAACGGAAAGTGGAGAATGTGCGTAGATTTTACGAACTTAAATAAGGCATGCCCGAAGGATTGCTTCCCACTGCCGAGGATTGATCAGCTTGTGGACGCCACAGCCGGGCACGAACTACTCACCTTCATGGACGCCTACTCTGGAAACAACCAAATCAAGATGCATGTCCCAGATCAAGGTCATACCGCATTCATAACAGACCAAGGTCTGTACTGTTACAAGGTCATGCCCTTCGGGTTAAAAAACGCAGGAGCGACCTACCAGAGAATGGTGAACAAAATGTTCGCCAAGCAGATCGGCCGGAATATGGAAGTGTATGTGGACGACATGTTTGTCAAGAGCAAGCAGTCTAAGTCGCATCTCTTCGATCTGACCGAAGCCTTCGAGGTTCTGAGGACATATCAAATGAAGCTCAACCCAGCTAAATGTGCCTTTGGAGTCTCTTCGGGAAAATTCCTTGGCTTCATGGTGAACAACCGGGGAATCGAGGCCAACCCCGAAAAGATTAAAGCCGTGCTCGAGATGGAGGCACCTAAGACGCTGAAACAGCTTCAGTGCCTCAATGGCAGGATTGCGGCCCTGAACCGGTTTGTTTCAAGATCGACAGATAAGTGTCTTCCTTTCTTCAAAGTCCTACGGAGGAAAGGGTCGTTTGAATGGACAGCGGAGTGCGAGCAAGCATTTCAGCAGTTGAAAAGCTACCTCTGTTCGGCACCTTTGCTCGCCAAGCCCATGCCGGGGGACAAGCTCCAATTGTACTTAGCAGTGTCTGACAGCGCCGTCAGCTCGGCCCTAATCAGGCAAGAGGAAGCGCGGCAAAACCCGGTCTACTACACAAGCAAGGCTATGATCGAAGCCGAGACCAGATACCCTCAAATGGAAAAGTTGGCTCTTGTTTTAGTCACCTCGGCCCGACGACTTAGACCATACTTCCAAGCCCATACCGTGGTGGTGCTCACTAACTTGCCCCTAAAAAACATCTTCCATAAGCCAGAAGCTTCTGGACGCCTGATGAAGTGGGCAATGGAGCTGAGTGAGTACGACATCCAGTTCGAACCCAGAACTGCGTTGAAAGGACAAGCAGCGGCAGATTTCATAGCCGAGCTCACACCACCTTCCGAGCTGAGCGAGTCCGACCTACCGTGGACAATCTATGTCGACGGATCCTCCAATGAGAAGGGGTGCGGGGCCGGGGTCCTCTTGCTCGGACTAGGAGGCGAGCGATTTGAGTATGCCTTGCGGTTCGGCTTCCGGACTTCTAACAACGAGGCTGAGTATGAAGCATTTATCGCCGGCCTGCGAATCGCTAGAGCATTGGGGGCCTCTTGTGTTAAGATCTTCAGCGACTCCCAACTGGTTGTGAGCCAGATCAAGGAAGAGTACCAAGCCAAAGACTCCCGAATGGAGAAGTATTTGGGCAAGGTCAGATCGTACCTCGCGCAGTTTCGGACTTACGAAGTACGCCGGGTTCCCCGAGCAGAAAATTCTAATGCTGACGCCTTAGCCAAGTTAGCATCGGCGTACGAGACCGACTTGGCCAGGTCGGTCCCCGTCGAAATCTTAGATAATCCCTCGATCTCAGAGCCAGATCTGATGGAGATCGGCGCTCCAGAGTCCTCATGGATGGACCCGATTGCGGACTTCATTAAGGGCAACTCACCACAAGACCCCAAGGAGCGCAGAAAGTTGGCAAGGCGAGCAGCTCGGTTCGTGGTCCGAGGTGGAGCGTTGTACCGACGCGGCTTTTCCCTGCCTTTATTGAGATGCCTAACCCCTGAAGAGGGCCTGTACGTCCTCAGAGAAATCCATGAAGGAGTGTGCGGCAATCACTCAGGCGCCCGGTCGCTGTCAGCCAAAGTGATCCGACAAGAATACTACTGGCCGACCCTCAGCCAGGACGCCAAGAAGTTCGTTAGAACTTGCGACAATTGCCAACGCTACAGAACCATAATCCACCAACCTCCCGAGCTACTCACCCCCATCTCGGCCCCGTGGCCATTCGCGCAGTGGGGGGTAGATATCATTGGTATTTTCCCTTTGGGCAAGGGCCAGACCAAGTTCGCTGTGGTTGCTGTGGATTACTTCACAAAGTGGGCCGAGGCCGAGGCGCTCTCCCACATAACGGAATCCAGAGTCACGTCCTTCATATGGACAAATATCATATGTCTCTTTGGTATACTGCAGGCCATTGTGACGGACAATGGGAAGCAGTTTGACAACGCCAAGTTCAAAGACTTTTGCAGCAAGCTTGGCATAAGTCACCTTAGCTCGTCCCCCGCACATCCGCAAGCAAATGGGCAGGTGGAGGCAGTCAACAAGATCATCAAGCGAGGCATCAAACTTAGACTGGACTCCAAGAAAGGCAGGTGGGCCGAGGAGCTACCAGAGGTTCTATGGTCGTACCGGACCATCCAAAGGGAATCGACGGGTGAGACCCCGTTCTCCCTGGCCTTCGGCTCCGAAGCTGTAGTCCCGGTTGTGATCGGCATGCCATCTGACAGAGTAGAGCATTACGAGCCTACGGCAAATGCGGAAGAGCTGCTCCTCAACCTCGACTTGTTGGAAGAAAGAAGAGCAATGGCCCAGCTACGCCTGGCGGAATATCAGGGCAGAATGGCCAGGCATTACAACGCCCGCGTTCGACCTCGGACCTTTCAGGTCGGACATCTGGTCTTAAGGAGGATCCAAACCCATGTGGGTGCCCTTGATCCGACCTGGGAGGGCCCGTTTGAGGTCAAGGGCATAATCCGACCTGGGACGTACGTATTGGCCGATCTGAAAAGAGACGTCCTCGCGCACCCGTGGAACGCGGAGCACCTGAAGCGTTATTATCCTTGAAATGCCAAAAGGATATTCAATGGATCTGTAAAAACTGTTTCACACGAATTCTAATCGGAATAAATGTGATGATTTAATTTCATGATTCCGAGCTCGACCAGAAATTAAATGGGGGCCACGGACTCCCGCGCGATCACATTCCAGCAGTCGGTTAAAATTCAACCCTCCAAAACCTAAGGGTACGAGGTACGATGCCAAAACCACTGATGAACTTAAAATTCAAACCTTCAAGGTAAAGGGACGATGTGAAAAGTTCAAAATGATCAAGCCTCTGAACCTGAGGGTACGATGTACGATATGAAGAACAGCTACGGACTTAGGATTTTAGCCTTTTAACGTTTTTAAGTTAAGGGTGTGATGCTAAAAAATCCAGAGTTGCTGCAATGCATTGGAAGCTAGACAAAGATTCAAATTCAAACTTTCAAATTATTTTAATTGAAGGCGCGACCTCAAAAGTAAGAGGTGCGAGGTGACATTGGCTGCAGTTCAAAGAAAAAGCAAAGAAGGGAAAGATGTTGCCAACAACAAAGTAAAAACAAATGGGAGCTTCTTTATTGAATGGGGAGCAGAGCCAAGGCTTATAGACCTTGCAGCTCTGCCCTGACACTTACAAACAAAAAACAAAAGAGAAGAGAAGAAAGACAGCGAAAAGCCTCTTGAAGGGTGGTCGCCTAAGCGCCTGCTTGAGGAGCGCCCTCTTGAGTGGTGCCGACCTGATCCTCTTCGAGGTCGGAGTAGTCAGAGTCCAGATCTCTGACGTACTTATCCACCAACGCTTGGGGTCCAGGGGTGCCACTAGGCCCAGACGCCCACTGCACAGCATACTTCTTCTTCGGACCACCGAGATCGATCTGAAGGTCAGGCATGTCGGAGGCAATGCCCTTCATGAGAAAGTTGAAGCCCGCGTCAGAGAAGTCTTTGGCAAATCCATCGAAGTCAGGATGTTGTCTAAACGATTCCTCCAATAGGACTCCATTGCTGAGACGCTCCTTCACCGTCTCCAGCTCGGCAGTCGCACGCTTCAGCTCCTCCTCCTTCGCTTCAAGCGCCTGGAGCATGTCGTCCTTCTCCTTGAGGAGTTGGAACTTCTCCTTCTCCAAGCCCCTGGTGATAGCATGGGCAGCTCGGAGCTGGACCTTGCGTCTGTCCTCTTCCTTCTTCAGCAGCTCGGCCTTGGTCTCCACCTCGGCCTTCAAAGTTTCCACCTCAGAGTGAGCCTTCAGTAGCTCATCCTTCATGGTGGAGGAAGCAGCCTCCAAGACAACAGAGAACTCCTCTTTCTCCCTCGCTGCCAGAGCTTCCCTCCCATCCAGCTCGGCCTTTACAGCCAGAGCCGATTGAATGGAAGCAACAAACGCCTGAGAAAAGGTACAAAGAAGAGAATTAGACCGAGCTACCTGTTAGGTAAATTAAGCAAAAATGGAGACACTAGTCTTACCTCAGCAGCGTAGTCGATGGTCCTCTGCAGAACGGACCCTGGGTCGCTCACAAATTTGGACGCCCTCTTTAGGCAGCGGTCCAAACTTGCGGCCGAGATGCGGGACACCTGGTCCCTCACCCCAGAACTTGACGGCTCAACTCTGAACCGTGCCGTGACATCGGACGTCCCGCCCATCTTGGCCTCAGGATCGTCCACCCGATCTGCGTAGCTCGCAGGCAAGACCCCACGAGCTCCGACCTCCAAGGGGGAGGTTGTCTTCTTCTTCTTCATCCTTCGCTTCGGAGGGACTTCCTCCCTCATCTCCTCGCCCGAAGGCAAGGCGTCCACCGCCTCGGTCTGATCCCTGGGGCGCTTCTCCCTCGAGGGACCCCTAGAAGACTCCAGCTCGATCACTGGGGTTGGATCTTCCCAGGCTGGCCCTACCACAGCAGGAGTGGCAAGTTTCGAACTCTGGGCGGCCTCAAGAGCATGGGCTCGGCCCTTGGACTTGCGCTTCACGTTGCTTGCAAATCCGCAAACCATGGCTGCAAAATAAAAACAGGGGTCAGCACAAGGTTAGAGGAAAAAGGAGGGAAGCAAGCTCGGCATACCAAGTTCGGAGTTCGGCCTTGAGGATTCAATGGGACGAACTGCGGGGTTGTAGTCTAGCAGCCCGGACTCAAGCAGCAGCTTGTCGGTCACCAAGGTTCTGACCTTCCTACCCCTCGGAAAACGCTCCTTGTAGTATTTCAGCGTGTCGAAGGAGGCTTGCGTAAGCTCGGGGACTGGTCGGATTGAAACTGCACAAAGACAAAATTTGAGTCAGACCTGAATAACAAGAAAGAAAGTTATCACAAAAAGTAAGAACTACTCCGTACCTAGGTTCCCAAACCTAGTGGGAACGTCAAAGAAGGAACGACCTGACTCGTCCTTTGCAAGCCATTCCCCAGAAGCGTAGAACCACTTCCTCACCCATCCCTTGATGGAGGTCGGCCCCTTAACTATACCGCCTGCGCCTTTCCTTGCGCACATATAGAACCGACCAGGCTTCTTAGCTATCCTTTTCGCTTCGAAGCACGCGAGGAGCTGGTCTACGTCCAACAGCTCGGCCTCTTCACTATCCCGAGCTCATAGCCAAAAAAGGATGGCCAAAGCGAAAATGACACCCCACCCATTGGGGGCCACTTGAGCCGGAGCCAGCCCTGTTCGGAAAAGAAACTCTTGGACGAAAGGGTGAAGGGGAAGTCTGAGGCCGTACTCAAACATTTTGAAGTAGAGAGTGACCCATCCCTCTGGAGGATTGTTAGCTCTCTCCCCCTCCTCCGGAATCTTAAGAAGGATGTTCTCAGGGATAGCGAACCCCCTACAAAGGGATCCGAGGTAGTGCTCAGGTAGCCTAGAAGGGTATTCCAAACCCTGACCCGAGTTGGAGGCATCACTATCCTCCCCGTCATCGGAGAACCTAAAGTTTTCTATCTCCTCGAGTTCAGACTCTAACCTACGAGCCAAATCCTCGTCGGATCCTAAGTTGCTGCTAAAAGAGGACGACATGGCAACTACGTTCGAAAGAGAAAGTGAGGGAAGAGATCGACCTACCAAGGGTTCGAGCTACCTTCAGATCGAACTCCAAGAATTCAGGGAACGTAAGGTATGACCTGAGGGATTGGGAGTATTTATAGCTTGTCGGAAAAATTTCCCCACCGTACACGTGTCATCAACGAGCGGCTAGGATCCTCCCTAAGATCCGAAACGTCGGAATATTTGAATATTCCGACGATAAATCTACCGCGACGACTATATTTTCCCACGAATAGGAAGTCGCCACGCGTCCAAAGCAAGTCGAATGAACTTCTCTGCCAGGTCGAGATCCGACCAAACAGAGAGGGGGCCAATGTTTGGGGAAGAGAATACACTGGACACGTGGAAGGCCCCTATTGGTGCTCCAAGATGACTCATGAGTCATGCCCAGCTCGGACCATTAAGATCACCACCACTAGCGTTGACAGATGCTAAGTATGAGGGCCGAGGTGAACCTGGCCGAGGTCCGACCTACCGGGAAGCTCGGTAGGGGCCGATGTGAGCTACTGTCAGCGGCGTGATTATCGGGTGTAACTGTCGGTCCCGAGATTACCGGGTGTAACCGACGATCCCGAGATTACCGGGTGTAACCGTCGCGAGATTAGCGAGAGTACCACCCATAAGTAGAGGACCTCACTCCACGATTAGGTACGATGATTTCTGACCTGGAACTAAACTAGGAATCCGACCTATACTGACTTGATCGTCGGAGTGCTCACCTTTTTGTGCAGGTCCGCCCAAGTATTCAGATCGGTCCGGAGGCCGAGTTCGAGCTGCAATCTGAAATACACTGTTGTGCATATCCTTGCATAAACAATGGACATCAATCTATTTGTCATCATTTCGCTTTACATCCTTTTAATGTCTTGATATCAGCCTCTCCATTTGGAAAGAGTAAAGGATATTAGAGTGAATCATAACAACTAAAATAATGTTGTATTCTGTGTCGTTTTCCAGAATGTGCATGTAACACAATGTCTCTTTTAAATAAAATGTTATTATTGTTTCCTTCAATCCAAATAGCAGCTACTTGGTCCACTCCATGTAAGTTATAGACACGCTGATCAACTTGTACATCCGTAGCAAGATGTATGTGAGCATCTTCAATCGATGGGAGATATTTTAGGCTTCTAAAAAACTGGCCATTAGGATTGTCTTTTAAAATTTCTACCATTCTTTAGTAAAACTTTCATTCAAATCAACATCTTTTAATATTTCCATGCGATTTTTAATTTCATTCATGGTATCATAAGAATATATTGGAAGAATATTGGCTTATCTTCTGATGATAAACTTGTTAGGTCATGATATATTTGTCCTTGTATTCTAAATATGTAAACTTCTTTATTCGAAGACGTTGGATCTCTATCTAAATTTACCCCAAACGGTGTGAAAGAGAAAATACTATTATAAGCTCGGATATATTCCTAAATAAAATCCTTTCTTGAGATTGTGATGTAAATAAATAATAAAGGTGGTTAGGTATTGCAGTTTCGGCAAGGTGCACCTAGATTATAAAAAGAAAGTTATAATTAAAAAATGTATCTATGAAATACAATATTTAACCAAGTATTTTGGATATAGAAACTTGTACTTGATCATTGAAGCAACAAAATGTTGGAGTCGTGTGCTCAAATTTTATTGCGTTACAAAACGTACATGTTTAATGAATACATTATAAGATGTAACTCAATTAATACATTTAAATAACTTCAATGAATTTATTATAATTTTTCTTTTAGTACAACATGTGGGTTAGGGAGTCTAACTCATGACCTTTTAGTCAGAGATAGGTGCCTTAACCACTTGACCTATGCTCGGTTTGGCTATTATTTAAATATATTAGTTTTGGAATCTAATGATAACTATGTATTACCTTTGATTTCACTAGTTATTTTTTGAGTTACTATACTAAAATAATTTCTTATTAATATGATGCTTGCTACTTTCTTCGTGCAGTCTTTTTTTCCTCAATTCTATTGACAATTCAATTGCCCTTGTCTTTTCTTCCTGGGAAAGTGTACAGTATCGTTTCCTTTTTGTATTATGATCCATACTATCTGTTAACGAAATAATTTTAAAATAATAAACAAATTGTGGAGATAAATAATGCATAAGATAAGAGTTTTTTAATTATTCACATCAAAACCACGTAGTGATCCAATGTGACTTGTAAAAATTATAGTTTCTAGAAGAAAAAAAAAGAAGTGAAAAGAAACTGAAAACATAAACAACCACACATTTGATGCTTCTACGATATATTAAGAAATATAAATAAATAAATAAATAAAAATTTCTTTATTAACTGAGGGGTAGATTCAAAAACCTTTATAAAAAAATCCAGATCTTTCTCGTAGATTCACTCCAATTTCCAAAAAGTATTTTATCATGTTTCAAATATAAATTAAGTATATTTTAATTGGTTGACTGTCTTAATAATTAATCGAGGGAAGAAAATGAGTGAGAAATTAAAAAATTAAAACTTTGAAGCTAAGAGTGAAAATAAATTAAATATGACAATAGAAAAACTAATTGAGTAATTTGTTTTTATTTTTAAAATTTGAAAGATTTCTATATTTTAATATGAATTGTTGAGGAATAAATTTTAAAAATATATTAAAAACTAGATAACAAATACTCAGAAATTCAAGATTATTGTAAAGATCACCTGTTTTGAGGAATTTTTTAGTATAACAAAGTTAATTTACTAAGACAAAATAAGTAATCATGATTTATTAATATATTTAAAAAATGTCATTTTTATTGGACGTGGTTTTTTTTAGGAATATTTTAAAAAATCTTTGCATTTAAGAATGATATAATTCTTGTTACAAAGAATATTCCATGATTTGTTGGTTTATCTATACCTCTACAACTCCTTCAATTTACCAATTGTTACTTAAAAATAGTTTTAAAAGTAGAAATTTTCTTCTTATTTATTCTTTCTTTTAATAATGCTAATGGACCTAATTCATCCTTAAGTTTTTTATTTCTTATTAAAAATTATGATTTTATTCATATTCAACTATTTATTTAAATATGTCTAATATTCTTTTAAAAATTATTATTGAGAAAAAGGAAAGAAAATTCTCAATGTTTATGTGTATTTGTAAGTTGTAAATTTAGGAATATATATATATATAGCAAATAAAATATAATCCAAATTAAATGATGACATTTTTTTAGGAAATAATATATATATATATATATATATATATATTTGGCAAAAATTCTCTCTTCATGACTTATTTTGCATATTTTTGCCATTAAAGATTTTGATTTAATTGATATATATTTGTATACATTTAATGTAAAAATACAACTATGAATGACTTATCTGAAATATTAGAATTTTATTTAGAAATAAACAAATCATTTAAATTTATAAAGGTAAAAATGGAAAGGAATTAAATATGACAATAACAAAAAAAAATTTAGAAAAACACTTAAAAAAAACATTTACATTTAAGAATAAGATATTTGTTTGACCATGACTTCCATATATCAATTCTTAATTAAGAAAATTAATACTTTTAAATTAAAAAGAAAAAAAGAAAAATAAAGAAGTTAGTCTGTGTGTACTGTCACCATAAGTGAAATATTAAAAAAAAAATCCTTTTTTATCTATATTCCAAGTTAAATAATGCTAAGCCGTTACTTATTTTTCATATTTTTCTCATAGAAGATTTAATTTAGTATATATTTGTATATACATTTAATGTAAAATAAAACCTTGAATGACTTAATCATTAAAAGTACTATATTAAAATACTATATCATTAAAAGTGAAGCTAAGAGTGGAAAAGAATTAAATATGACAACACAAAAACTAATTGAGTAATTTGTTTTTAAATTTTGAAAGGTTTATATATTTTAACATGAGTTGTTGAGGAATAGATTAAAAAAAATATTTATACTACATTAAAATGCCAAGATCCGAAAAAACATTTTTCGTCAAATTTACCCTTGCAATATTTAACTAATTACATTATTTTCCCTTCAAATTTTTAATAATAATTAAATAAATCAAATTTTTGTAACTGAAAAATTACTTATATTTACACAAATCATTATGTCAAATAAATGAACCGTTACCAATTTACTTATTATTGTCGTTATTACTATAATGAAACCGATAACTATTCATTCCACATGAAATATATAATAAGAAATATTCGAACCAATTTTCCAAATCAAAATTTAGTGAAAGAAGTTGCACTAGAAAATTGGAGACGAGGGAAGGGCTAATTCCAAACAAGGCAACAAGACATGCAAGATAATAAAATTGATGAATGAATACTCAAAGGGAAAGGAAGTTAGTAAACAAAGCAAGAGCAAAGATGATGACAACAAAAGGAAAAGATGAACATCAGTGTAAGGTGACGACGAGCAAAAGTGACAAAAACAACAAGCAACAATGTGGTGTCAACAACAAGCAATAAATAAGATGATGGCATCAATAACAACAATTGAAGAAGACTAAAAATTGAGGGGGAGAGATGACATTTGGTTATATAGTCAAGTAGAAAAAAGATAAAGATGAAATGAAAATATGATATTTGAGAGAAAAGTAGGGTTCATTAGGATTTTGTAAACATTACTTTAATTACAAAATAATAAAAATTGATGAATGAATACTCAATGGTTGAGGAGGTTAGTAAACAAATTAAATATAGAGAACATAGAGAAAAAGCAAGAGCAAAGATGATGGCAACAAAGGGAGTGATGAACATTAGTGACGGCGACGAGTATAAGTGGTGACAACAACAAGCAACAATGTGGTGTTGACAACGAGCAATAGGATGATGACAAACAACAATTAAAAAAGATTAAAATTTTATGGAAAGAGATGACATTTGGTTATGTAATCAGATAAGAGAAAAGAAAGGTGAAAAGAAATATGAGATTTGAGAGAAAAGTACGCAGGATTAGGGTCTTGTAAGCATGATTTTAATTGCAAAATTGGTATTAAATTTTATTTTTAAATAAAAACATTATGAGATGTGATTGTATTTAGAAAAAAAAAAAAAGAAAAAGAAAAAAACAATGAATTAGATGAAAATTACTAAATTGTAAAATACACTCTACCTTCTTTTTTATAGAATTAAAAGAATAATTAATAATAATGAAATTATCATGCAAATACATTAATTTCATAATTTTCATGTGTATTTTTAAATTCCAAATTTCCATAGATGTTGAAATTAAAAAAATTACTAATTAAAATGCACCAAATTAAAAAAAAAAAAAAGAGATAACACCACATTCATATGATATATGAGAATTTTTTTTTAAACTAATGAATAAAAAAAAACCAAGTGAAATAATATATATTATAATTATAGCAAATATTGACCACTATCTTCTCTTCAATATGAAAATTGTAGAGAATAATATATTGGAACCCATTGCAAAAAGAAAATTTCATTTGGTAGCTCATCTTTTTCTTCATAGTCCCATTAATATTTTTCATTATCATAGTGGTTTCAATATTTACATTTAAAATTAATAATTAAAAAAGTACGAAAAAAAGATATACTAAATTCATATGATATATGAGATAAAAAAATTAATTTCTTGTATTTTTTAACTCATGAATCTAAAAAAACAAGTAAATTAATATATTGTAATTATAGCAAATATTGATCATATTCTCTTCTATATAAATTGTAGAGATAATATATTGGTAACCCATTGAAAAGGAAAAGTTTCATTTGATAACCATCTTTTCCTTCGTAGTTGCCATTAATATTTTCCATTATCATAGTCATATCCATATTTACATTTAAAATTGATAATTAAAAAAGCACGAAATAAAAAAAAATAGATACCCTAAATTCATATGATATATGAGATAAAAAAAATTTATTTTATTTTTTGAACTAACAAATCTAAAAAAAACCAAGTTAAATAATACATTGTAATTAATTTAAATTATTATTATTATAATTAATCGCATTTCGCTGAAATTATTTTAAAATTAAGTTGTTTCAATTAAGAAAACACGTACATTACAATATTAAAAAAATGATTACAAAAAAAATATATTGACAAATAAAGAATCGTCTTAATTACATTTGAAATAAACTTACCATCTATGAGTACATGAAAGTTCATGTCGTCTATATGAATCCACTGCTTCACAATTGGGTTAGAATGTACCGCCTTTCGTAACTCTGTAGGCGATAGTTTTTTCAATTGTTAACCACCAATTGGTCGTGCATTTTGAGAAAATACAGGAAGATGTGCCTTTGAGTCTTTTGGTCCAACATGTCATCATTTTGAATTGGTTTATTGAATTTCGTTTCAATTCCATCAAGGTTCATTGAGCAGAATGTCAATGCTTCATTTTCAATGACAGCTTCAGCTATAGAACTCTGAGGCCGAGCTTTATTTTTTACATATTGTTTTAATGTCCTCAAACTCCTACAATATTATGTGATACTAATTAGTTTATATCACTAGATGTACTTTGAAGCAACACGTATAAATAAAGAAGCATACCTCTCAATCGAATACTCAAGGGATGTGAATCTCGGAGCGGAAGCGGACTTTCGTTGCTGATTTTCGGGATACAAAATCGAATTTTACAGAGGGAATTTACAGGGGAAACCATTACCTTTGAAGAACTTTTCTTCTACGGTTTCCCACGAACACCACCACTACGTCTTCCTCGCTATCCTCTTGGGTCTCGGGATCGTGCTTGTGGTAGCACCTTGATCGAAGAGAGGGAGAGATTGAGACAGTTTTGAGAGAAATTGGATGGGAGTTTTCCTGTTTTGTATCTCACTTCTTCGACTCCTCCCACTCCCCTGCAATTTTGCAGGGAGTTAATATTAATAATAATATTATTAATATTATTAATATTAATATTAATATATATATATATAATAATTAAAAAATATATATAATAATTAATTATATATATAATTAATTAATCAAATTAATTAATATAATTAATTATTAATCCAATTAATAATTAATAAATATATATATACATAAATAATTAACACTTAATTATTTATAAAATTAGAATCATATTCTAAAACATTTCTCTCGTATAACCTATAGTTCTAATGTACATCTTATGCACATTATTTTTAACCTATAGTTTTAATATGAATCTTACTCATATTAATTTTATTTGAATCTCATTCAAATAATTTCTCTCATAATATATAGTTTTAATTTATAATTAACTATATATTATAATGTATCAATATACATATAATCCTTTAAGTAATTTGAACAATTCAAATTCTTTCAAAAACTTGATCCTCGTTTTACCCGTTATGAGCTAGCAAGGGGACCTAATGAACCTACAGATCTGAAGCTCCAACGATGCAAGATTAATCGGTCAAACTCATTGACCGAGTTAATCTAGATTCGTTAACTACGAGTCATTCCACTAAAGACCCACAGTTGCACTCTTCTCACTGCAGAATGTTTTCGTGTCCATGGATATATGACCATTAATGACGAGTCAATCCTTCACGAGTGTTCGTAACTCAAGTTGGGTCAAATTACCGTTTTACCCCTGAGTTACATCTTACTCCTTAAACTCCACTGCTCCTCTAATGAACAACCCGGTTATGGTCCAACCAATAACCAGAAGTCCCTCTCGGCCAATGAGAGGGTGGGCCCCCTTGTTCAAGTCCCGGAGTCAGCATTTAAGAGAACACTCATCTACTCCCCTAAAGTCGGGAAGGAGTGAATTCCATCTTGTGAAGTTATGTTCCCAGCTCCCCACTCGGTCTCCTCCCCAAAATGGTAGGAATGTTGAGTTGGCGACTCGGGCCACTCTCACCCATACAGATCAAAGAACGAGCCCTCACGGGCAGGAGTCCATAACTCACTTAGGATTGAGAATGAGTTGCCTGGTCATCCTAAGAAATGGCAATCTATTAGTTAACGGTGTTACACCTAAAGATTGCCTATTTCGCGGTCCGGTCTTATACAAACTCATTGTATAGGATACCCCCACTTGCATGTCTCCACACGAACGACCTGGATCGAGTCGTCTCTAACCTTTACAGAGTGGGTCGTATCCATAGTGTTGCCAGGATAAGGTACCCAGCCTTATCTATATACTATAGACCCTTTAGGTTATTCACGGGACATTATCCATTCTTATATCAGGGGTATATCAAATATATACTTCGTATATCAACTATATACCCAGTATATATATTGTCCCGATTATATCATAAATAACCTTGGATGTTTAGTTTATTGGATTTTGGAAAATGCAAAGCTATGATTCAACAACAAATTTATTGAATAAAACTTTATTAAATAGATATATGTTTTTACAAAATACAAGCTACGAGTTTAGGGCAACACACCCAACAAATACATCCAACTATAACTGACAGGTCCTACTAGTTTGGCTTCTTTGGGTAAGTGCACAGCTAGATGAACCATGACATCAAAGAACGTCGGAGAGAATATTCTCTCAAATTTGCAAAAAATCAATACAATTGCATCTTATAACTTATTCAGAGTCTCAACTTTCAATGTCTTTGCAGTCAAGTCTTTGGAACAAATTCGACAATTCTGCAATAGCTCCACTAATATCATTAGGTAAAAATGGACGAACACCCTCCGGTAGATGTCTTTAAAGCAACACATGTGAGTCGTGACTTTTCAGTCTATGTATTTTTTTCGTCTTTAACACTAACACATCTTGAAATGTTCGACGCAAAACTATCAGAGAATTTGACGATCTTCAAAAAGCTACCAAACTTCTTTCTTTCTTCCAATGGTAACGTGTAACTAGCATGCGGTTTCAACAATTTGTTCCTAACATGTTGGAGATGTAATTCTTTACGTATGTTCAACTTCATTAAATCTTTACGTGCTTTATCAATGTCTTTTATTTTCCCCTCGACATTTAATAATGTGGTCATGACACTATCACGAATATTCTTCTCAATATGCATGAGATCAAGTTTGTGTCAAATCTTGAGACTTTACCAATATGGTAATTCAAACAATATAATCCTCTTCATCCAATTAAATCCACTATTTAGTTGCTTTCGTTTCCATTGTAAAATGTTGATAGTTTTTCTGAGTGGCGGAAAATCAATGGAATCTAATTGGTGGATGATATCCAATCCAGAAAAATGTTGTGGTGTAATTCAATTTTCTGTTTTTCCATTATATTGTTTGCTTTTGCACCAAGGATGACTTTGTGGTAAGAATCAACGATGTCCCATATAGCATGTCTTACTATGCAATTTGTCTGATGAAATATCTTCATTACATACTGGACATGCTTTATATTCTTTCGTACTCCACCTTGATAGATTGTCATAAGTCGGGAAATCATTGATTGTCCACATCAAAGATGCATGAAGTTGAAAGTTCTGACCACTACATACATCATATGTATCAACGCTAGTAGACCACAATTCTTTCAATTCGTTTATCAATGGTAGTAAATAAACATCTATCTCTTTTCCTAGAGATTTTGGACCTGGTATAAGTAACGACATGAAAAAAAAATGATTCTTTCATGCATTTCCAAGGCGACAGGTTATATGGAATTAATATTACTGGTCATGTATTATATGTTACATTCATGTTTCCAAATGGATTGAATCCATCAGTGGCCAAGGTCAATCTTACATTCCTTGCATCTTTTGCAAACCAAGAAAGTTGTCTATCAAAATCTTTCCACACCTCAACATCAGCTGGATGTCGTAAAACCCCTTCTACGTATAGTCTTTTTTCCTTATGCCATCTCATTTCTCTTGATGTATGCTTAGACATATATAATCTTTGCAATCGAGGTATCAATGGGAAATGACTTAGAATTTTGTGTGGAATTTATTACTTCATAGATTAAGTACTTTGATATGCATTAACTTAACCATGAATGTTAGTATCGAAAATTTCGTACATCCAGGGTATAATTCTTGGTCAAGCTCATTAAGCATTGATTGAAATTTGGTATTTTGAGTTTGTCTATTGTCATCACTTGATTCATCCATAATTGACTACCCTCCTTCATCAAACTCAGTGTATCTCTCATTTGTCAAATCATTTAACATCTCACCAATTTCTTGTTCATGCTCTGTGGTTTGGTCCACATTTGTACGTATTCTATTAGAATGCAACTCTTTAGTTTCCCCATGGAAAGTCTGTATCCTATAATAAGGATACATTCCATACGAGTACAAATGACCTTCGACATCACATGGTCGTTTCCATTGTAAATTTTGACATTTTCTACCTGGGCAACGTGTGAACCCTCTTTTATCGATATGCTTCTTCAATAATTGAACGAATGACCTAATTCCTTCTATATATTCTTTGCTTAACCTATCTGGATTTTATCCAACTTTTATCCATAATTTTTCCTATTCAAAAGTAATAATACAAATAAAAATTAACATAATTAAACGAGTGCAAATACGAATTTATAAGAAATATATATATATATATATATATATATATAATAAAATCACAACCCTAACAATTCTAAACTTTTTTATTCCAACCTCACACAAATTCAAATCTAAAGTCAATCTTAAAACAATCTCTAAGCAAACAATTAAACAATAAGTAAAATTAGACTCTAGAATATCATTAACAATTAAACTCTAGAATAACTTAGCAATAACAATCTTAAACCTAATTCCAGGTAAACTATAAGTAAAATTAGAGTGAGCATCAAACATATTTTAAACAAATGTTTTTATTGAACACTACACAAAAATAATAATATTGTAAACCAATTTAAATAATTAACATACTTAAAATAAATTTGGTTTCTTTTTTCTTTTTCATGGGATGCATTTTCTTTTTCATGAAAATAGAAATTTGAAAGATTCATGGAAAAAACAAAACTAAAAAGAAACATTAAATTACAACCATCCTTATCACACTAGAAATTTAAAATTAAAAATGCCAACAAAACAGACAAAGCATGGACAAAAAAATGAACAAAATGCCAACAAAATACAAAAAAGAAAAACGCATGTAAGCATAAATCAAGTAAAATGGAAAAAGAAATGGATTTAACTTGTGGTTTGTGCCTCTCCCACACCCAAAAAGAACGGCAGCGAAGAAAAATGAAAACTACAAAAAAGAAAAATGCATGTAAGCATAAATCAAGTAAACTACTGTACAAAAATGGAATAAACATACCTAAGACCCAAGCCGAACCAACTCCCGACAAAATGAGGCAAGAAATGGCCGAAATAAGGCGGCGGCGGCGGCGAAGGGAAACCAGGGGAAGTGCCGAAAGCCGAGAGGAGAAAAAGAAAGGAAACGAGGGAGAAAGAAAGGAAAAGGGATTGGGAATTTGAAGGGGCTCGGTGACGAAAAGGTTTTCGTCGCCCAACTCCACAACGGTGCTGTTTTGTTTTAATGTAAAGGAGAGTGCGTGTGCACTTCTTTTCGTTGGGCGCTTAAATGAAGCGACAAAAAGGATTTCGTCGCTTCTGAAGCGACATTATTTGTTTTCGTCGCTCTGGAAGAGACGATAATAGGAAGCGACGAATTATATTTTTTGTCGTTTTTTATGCGACGAAAAAGGATTTCGCCTCTAAATTTCGTCGTTGAATCACTAGTTTCTTGTAGTGTAAACATTTTATTTGCTTTTTCTTTTTTAATACAATATGTGTAGTGGAGATACAAACTCACGACCTTTTGGTCGGAGATAGGTCCATAGCTTAAAAAAAACTACAAACAAATATGTATTGTTGTTAAAATATAAATCTATTTTATGCAACTAATAAATAAGTCATTTAATTGGATTTTTTTATCTTTTCTATTATTTCTATTATTAGTAAGTCATTTATATGGATGAAAATTAAAATGTACAATTAAGACAACATGAACTCCCCATGAGTAAATAGTTTAAATCTTGCTTTTATAATTATCATGTTACATTCAAAACAAATTTATAATTTCAACGTAACAATTGAGTTAGTTACATAAAAATCATATTCACCGAGCTTAATATGAACATGAATTGGTTATCAATTGGTTGAGACAAATATCATTGACCGACCGATCTGAGGTTCTAATCCATACTCCCGCTTGTTGTATTCATGAAAACTATAACATGTGAAAAAAAAAGCTATAATATTATATTATAATTCTAATGTTTTAGTGTTTTTTTAACTTAGTTATTTAAAAATTTTCAATTTAGTCTTTTATATTATAAGATTTTCAAGTTAGTCTCTCACGATTGACGGATGTTAAAATTGACTAATTATAAACTTACACGTCATAATACTTAATGAATTAGCGAAATTTAGAGGGTAGAAATATTATAATCCTTAGTGTGTGCACAAAAAATTATAGAAGAAACAAATATTATCTTAGACAAGAAAAATTTTAAATTTATAATATTTTCTTTAAAAATTTTAAATTTCTAATAATTTCTTAAAATTTTGGAGGAGTAATGAGAGTCTAAAGTTATATTTTTCCTGTCTCCTCCAAAATTTTACCAATTTCATGCCAAATTTAACTTGCTAGAGACTAAATTAAAAAATGTAAAACGTAAGAGAGGAAATTGAAATTTTTTATCAATGATGACTAATTTAAAAAAACAAACAAATAAGTAAAATATATAATTGTTCATAAAAGTGTTCAACCAATCAAATAAAATTGTATTATCTTTTGTTTATTTGAAAAATGAAATTACATTATAAGAATATATAAAACTAATCCTATTTAATTTTAAAAAATAATTAAATTGAATAATTTTTCATCCAATTTATTCAACATTTTAAATATTAAAAAACACATTCGTGCATTGCACGCGGTAAAACACTAGTATATTAAAAAGTTAGATAACAAATACTCTGAAATTTAAAATATTGTAAAGATGGCATGTTTTAAGAAGTTTTTTATTCTAATCAATTTAATTTACTAAGACAATTTTAAATTCGTAGAATGTGTATTTATAAATTATTAGTAATTTCGAAATTCAAATGATTTATTAAAATTATAATAAATAGTAACTTAAAAAAGCATAACAAATATCAAACAAAATTGATCATCAAAAATATAAAAATGGTTAACAATGAAATGAGAAATTTAGAATGAGCTTTCTTTATTTACATAAAATAAATATTCAAATGAATGATGAATTTGATAGGAGATTGACTTGATTTAATTGGAATTGGATACTTTCTTGTGCATTAGTTTAAAACTTGCACCAACATATCAACTAAGAAACCAATAAGAAATAGAGAGTGAAATAGATTAAAAATTTCAAAGAACAACTAATTATGTTATAGAATTTGAATTTTACAGTTAACAAATGAATATTAATTATAATTATTATTTAATAAATGAATATTAATTATAATTATTATTTAAATTTTTACCGTTACTTAAATGATCCATTATTTTTTTTATACAGATTGTTTCACATCTATTAAATTTAATTTAATATGAAATGGTCTTCTTTTATTTAATTTTATCTATTGTTTTTTTTTCATTAAAAAAACAATCTAGTAACTAAACATTGAATAGTTTAGATTTAAAAAATATCATTTTTCAAACTTTAATTTCCTAACTGTTTTCTATTGTAATTCAAATTTGAAAATAGAATCATACAAGAATTCAAAATTTTAAATTGTTTCATATTTGAAATTCAATTCTAAAAATTGTTTTCTAAGTCAAGAATTCAAAATTAATTGGTTTAATGGTGAATGTTTTTATATTCCTTCTTAAATTAATTTATATATTAAATTAAACATGTAAAAGTTTAATGTATATTTATGATTATTACAAGTTTAATGTATATTTATGATTATTCCATGTCTGAAGTTTTTGTTTAGTTTTTTTTTTTATTTTTAAAATTAGAATGCAATATAATATTGTATAAAATTTAGATGACGGATCTATTTTTAAAATGTTTTACAAACATTATATTTAATTGAGGTATAATCAAATATAGTTATAATAGAATTTTATGAAATTGATATAATTATCTAGTTTTTTTTATACATTACACATTGTGCTTTATAATATCTTGTTTGATACATTATTAAATAATAATATAATTATTTTAACACTAAACATTGAATTTTTAAATATCATAATCAAAGCTTAAAAACATTGACTCCCAAAAATATAATTCATTAGAATAGAAAGTAGTAACATATAAAAACTAAAATAGATTGAGCATCTCTAACAACAACATCCTTTAATTAAAAAAAAAAAAAAAAACTAACAACAACCTCCCGTCAAGGATCTTTATATGGACCTTGGCTTCGGTTTCAAGGATCCTTGAAGAATTCTCACTCTTTGTCCCCAAAAAAATCTCTATCCGTTTCCTCCGCAGGTGCGAGAGGAAGTGTATCAAGCTCATCCAATACATGTCAGGATGTTCTGTCTCAACAATGCAAATCAGTGCCTATTCAAAAGTTGCAAGAACCTTTGCAGCCGTCGATGTCTCTACAGCTGCTAGAATCTATGCAGTAACCAAAACGCCTATCGGAGTCTCAATCTCAGCCGGCTATGGTTACCTCTCCAAAGCTGTTAGACAAAAATTCAGGAGTATTAGATGCAGGCATTAAAACTTATTTGAATATGGTGGTAACTGCTGCTCCATCTATTTTGCCTATCCAGCTGGACAAGGATCTTGTAACGACCATAATGAGGGGAGTTAATGTGATTCCGAATGATTCCATAAATCATGTTGCCATTAAGGATGCCAATCAATTGGTTCCTAAATATCATCTTATTCCATCTGCAAGTATTGGCACGTGGAAACACACTCTGCCAGCTGCACTTGACCATATCGGCTCCAAGAGGAAAGGCAGTCTTACTCTACTTGATCCTACTCCCAAGAGATGCAAACATGTTTCAGACACTGTTCCATCTGATACTTTTCTATCTACATCGGTGAAGGTTGCTAGGCAGCCTCGCTGGGAGCCATGAAAACCTTATGCTGGAATGTCTGTGGGTTGGGGACCCTAGGACATTCAGAGTTGCCTTTGATTTTATTCACCAGGAAGACCCTCAATTGCTTTTTCTTATTGAAACGAAATGTAATTCCCTTTTAACAAATAAATTGTAACTTTCTCTCAACTACCCTGGTTGTTTTACTGTAAACAGTACAGGTCTTAGTAGCAGTCTCTGTTTGCTCTGGAAGGATCCAATGGACATCTCTATATGAACTTTCTCTTCTCATCACATTGACTCTACCGTTCGTTGATCCAACTTTGTTTGGCGCTTTACTGGTTTCTATTGTCATCCTAAAACACACAAGAGAGTTCTTTCTTGGAAACTTTTGTGAAGGCTTCACAATTCTGATGACTTCCCTTGGCTGGTTGGAGGAGAATTTAATGCTATTCTTTGGCCCCATGAACAAATGGGTGACCATCCGACACTCGGCTTATCATTGATTTCCGTTCAGCTTTGGACTCTTATTCCCTTATTGACATGGGCTATTCAGGGGACCATTTCACATGGTTTAATAATCGCCATGCTTTTGCCCAACCATGGAGACGACTTGACAGATTCATTTGTAATAGCTCCTTTTTCAGTCTTTTCCTGAATGCACTGCCCAAGCATCCTGATTGGTCCAAGTCAGATCATAGGGCCATAGCGTTAATCCTAATCCAACACTCTCATTCTCGGCGTCAGTGTTTTTGACGAAGGGATTTCAAATTTAAGGAATGATGGACCCGTTATGATTCTTGTCGAAACATTATTCATGATTCTTAATCTTGGTCGAGAAGAGGTAGGTCTCTTCCATTAACCACTAACCTCACTCGCACTTCTAAGGCCTTGCCTCACTGGGGCACTAGTACCATTCGAGGCTTTTTCATTGAGATTCGGAAGAAAGAAGAAGCTCTTGCAGATGCATACAATAAGCCACCCCCATTGATTTTAATTATGTGCATCACTTTGGAAATTGGTAGCATTTGCTATGGATCACTTTTTACAATGAAAAAGGCTTCCCTTCTGTCGCACCATCATTGCGACGCGGAGCGGCCGACGTCAGATATGAGTGGCAAATTTAAGACTTGAACTTGGGTCATGTACATTAAAAAACTAAACAATCTTACCACTATGCTAACATCTTACGATATAAACATTATATTCTTTTACACAAACAAAAGTTTTAATTTATTTTTTTAAACTAAAAAAAACTACGAATTTTGTTAAATTAAAACAAAAAAATATCTTTTTTATTTATTTCGAAATTAACAAAATTATTTAAAAGAAAAAAAATTTATTTAAAAACAAAGTCAAATTTACTTTAACAAAACTTATTTGCTAAAAACTGATTTTTTGTTAACATTTTTTCAAAACCATAACCACCAAACCATTAAAAGAATTTTAAATGAGATTTTATTCTAAAATACTCTGTTTTTATCTCCTCCTTTAAAATTTTGCAGCAGAAGATTTTTTTTTAATTAAAAAATAAAATAAAAGAAACACAAAAAATATAAACCTTGTGAAAAAAATCATTTTAAATAAAAACTACATTTTAAATAAAAAGAATCCAAATTTAAACTTTGAATCCAAATTTAAAAGAATCCAAATTTTTTTTAAAGAAGATTTATTTTATAAAACTCCTATTTTTTCAACGTATTTTAACCAAAATTTTAAAGTAAAATATTTAAAATTAAGTTTATATTTATTTCATTTTAAAAACTCTTCTTTATTAGAAAAAGAAAACCTTTTATTCTAAAACAAATTTTAAAATATCAAAATCCTTATTTTATTTTCAAAAACTTATTTAAATTAATTTAGAAGATTTTTTTCCCTACTAAAAACATTTTCTTTTAAAAAAAAAAACTTTTTCTAAAAAAAACATTTTTTTCTTAAAAAAAACAAAAAAAAATCTTTTGATAGAAACAAAAAAATCTGTTTCAAATTAAAAGCATGATTTCCAAAGCCTTTCTATTTCCAACGTATTTGATACTTACTTAAAATACACTACCAGGGAGGAGACTGTCGTTCGCGTCGTTCCCTTGCGTCGGAGGTCGTGGGTATGCAAGAGAAAAGTGGTGATGGTGGGATAAGAGAGATGGAGAGAAGAAGATATGGTGATCAGGTGATGGGTTTCTAACTCTCTGCCTGTGTGTTCTCTGTTTTTTCTCCCTTCTCTGTGTGTTGTGTGCCCTTTAAATATACCAAAAAAATAACAGTAACATGCGTGAGTCGAGTAAAACCAGAGAAAAAGAGGGAAGGGAAAGCTTCGGTTTTGACCAAGGAAAAACGGGAGGAGAAACCAAATCTTTATTTTTAACCAAAACAGAATCTAAATTTTTTTTAATTAAAAAACCTTTATTTAAAACAAAATTATATAAATAAAATAAAATCTTTTTATTTCTTTTATTTTAATATTAAATCAAATTCTTTAAAACAAAATCTATTTTTTTAATTTAATTTTAATTTTAGCTTATAACCAATAATAAAGTAATCTTATAGTATTTTAAACCAAAATAATCAAAATAAAACTTAATAAAACAAAAATTAAATAGTAAAAATTAAAATTAAAATGAAGCCGGACCAAATACGGTGTCTACACCTTCGAAAGAGTTGCAACACTATTCATGGGATTTATAAAGCTAATTCAGCCAATCCTCCCTGGAAATGGTTTCATAAAAAGGCTTCCCTTCGAAAGAGTTGCAACACTATTCATGGGATTTATAAAGCTAATGGGGATTGGACAGAGAATGCCTCTGAGATTGAGGAGGCTTTTATTTCCTACTTCCAATCAATTTTCACCTCTTCTAATCCATCTCTAGAGGATATGGAAGCTATCATTTGTCACATTCCCACAGCGGTGACTCATGAAATGAATTTGAAGCTCCTCTCTCCTTTCAATAAAATAGATGTGGAGCTGGCCCTTAAACAAATGTTCTCTACAAAGGCCCTAGATCCCGATGGTTTTCCGGGCCTTTTCTATCAAAATTATTGGGACCTTGTTGGGCCAAATATATTTGAGGAATGCTTACAGATTCTGAATATCGGAGGCAGCCTTCAAGCGTACTCTTATCCCGAAGTCTAAACAACCCAGATCAGTATCTGATTTTAGACCTACAAGTTTATGCAATGTGTCCTATACAATTGTGACTAAGGCCTTGGCCGATTGCCTCAAGTATGTCCTTCAGAAGGTTATTTCTCCAGCTTAGTCTGCTTTTGTTCCTAATCGGGCCATCAGTGACAATATCATCATAGCCCATGAGTTCCTTCATATCATTCGTGGTTAGAAAACGGGTTTAAATGGCTTAGCAGTGCTAAAACTTGACCTCAGTAAGGCTTTCAATAGAGTGGAATGATGTTATTTGTAACGTTTAATGATTAAGATGGGTTTTACACCCGCTTGGGTTTGTAGAATTATGACTTTATTTCATCTACACATTTCTCCGTTTTGATTAATGGTCAGCCTGGAGGTAATATTATTCCTACGCGCGATATTTGACAAGGAGACCCTTTATCTCCATATTTGTTTCTTCTTTGTGCCGAGGGTCTTTCCATGATGTAGCATGTTGCTCTACAACGCCAACTCTTCTAGGAATCTCAATGGAATTTCCATAGGTACGAATGGCCGTACAATTTCTCACCTTCTTTTTTGCGGATGATAGTTTAATCTTCTTTAAAGCTAAAGAGCTCGAATGTACTCATTTAAAGAACTTGTTGTTCACCTACGGGAAAGCCTCTGGGCAGCTCATCAATTTTTCCAAATCATCCTTGACGTTTTCACCTAATGTTCATTTGGATCGTTAGCATTATCTCTAGTCTCTCATGGGTGTTCAACTTGTCTCGGAATTTGGAAATTATCTTGGTTTACCTTCCTCTATCTCTCGAAGGAAGGGTCAAGATTGAGCCTTTATCAAGGATCATATCTGGAAAATTATGCAAGGCTGGAAGCAAAACTTATTTTTTGTTGGTGGTAAGGAGGTATTGATTAAAAGTGTAGGTCAAGCAATTCCATGCTATGATATGAGTGTTTTTCGTCTTCCTAAAGGCTTTTGTGAAGATATTTTTCAGATTTTTGCTCTTTTTTGGTGGAGCTTCTAATGATCATAAGAAGATTCATTGTATGAGTTGGAAGCAAATGTGGCTTCCTAAAGATCTTGGGGGCCTCAACTTTCGGGATCGTGAAAGTTTCAATAAGGCTCTCCTAACTAAGAAAGCTTGGAGATTTCTTCAACATCATGATTTGCTTGTTTCCAGAGTTATCAAAGCCAAATATTTCTCGGATTCTTCCTTGTTTGAAGCTGAGGCTCATACTCATTCTTCCTATTTTTGGAAGAGTTTTTTATAGGGCAGAGAACTTCTGTCTAAGGGCATTAGAAAGTGTATTGGTACTGATCAATCTACAAGAGTATTTCGTGATCCATAGATTCCCCGAGAAAGGTCGTTCTGCCCTTTCATTTCTCCACCCTCACCGCCAGATTCGGACATTATGGTCTCAAATCTAATTTCCCCTATTGGATGTTGGAACTTACAGAGGCTACAATCTCTCTTTTGTCAAGATAATATTGATTATATCTGGTCTATTCATGTTAGTAAGTTCAATATTCCGGATAGATGGCAGTGGCATATTATGACTATCATGATTTTTTTAGTGTTAAGAGTGCCTATGAGCTCAATATGTCTCTAAACATGGCTAATCAACCTAGTTGTTCTACTGAAATGGGCACTTTCTGGCACTCAATTTGGAAGCTTAAAATTCCAACAAAATTCTGAAAATGTTTTTCATGATATTTTGCCTACTATGCATAATATCTATAGGAAGGGGCTCGATGTCTTACCTTATTGTCCGTGTTGTAGGAAGCATGTTGAAATTTCGGGCCATGCTATTTTCCAGTGCAAACGTGCTCACCAAATTTGGAGGATTTTTTTCTCGCATAGCCCAATCCCTCATCATCAACACCTCTGTTTTTGGAACTTCTGGGTCTATCTTCAGAACACCCTCATTGATATGGAGAAGGAGCTTGCTGCCATCACTCGTTGGTCGACATGGAATGACCGCAATTAATTAAACCAACAAAAGCCACTTCCAGATGTATTTATCAAAAGTAGCTGGGTTACCTCTTATGCTGATACTTACCGTGAAGCAAGGAGTCGTTCCATTCCAGAAGCTTCGGGAGACAGATCTCACCTTTCATGGGTTCCTCCTTAAGCTAATTTCCTGAAGCTAAATACAGATACTACATGCAAGGAAAAGCACAAAGGTATCAGAGTGGGTTTCATTTTTTAGGATTCTTCTAGCTTCGTACATGCAATAGATTCCTTTTTTCACCCATTTTATCTCCCTCCACTTCTGGCCCAGCTTCTTGCTATCCTTCAAGGTATCAAACATGCTCAGACTCTCAATTGTAGAAAAATTATTGTGGAATCGGACTCCCTTGAAGTGATTTCTCTTCTTTAACAAAAGTTGAAGTCTATGGCAGCTTCGGGCGTCTGGGTTTGTGACATTTTGCAAAAAGCCCATCAATTTGAGTCTTGTTCCTTCTGTTATGTCCACCGTGAGCTAAACCGACCAGCGCATTTTTTGGCAAAGCAAGGGTTTCAATTGCAAATTTCTAATTTCTGCACTTCTTCATTTCCCCTCTAGCTTTGTGGCCTTGTTGAGGAGTTTTTATTGTCTTCTGTTGCCCACATGGCTTCTTTTTAATACATAAATATTTATCCTTCAAAAAAAGGAAAAAAACTACTACTACAACCTCCAACAAAAACACCTCTTAATGAAAAATAAAATAGATGACATCTCATTCCTCTCATTCCAAATTAATCACCCAGTTTGACACATTTAGAATTTTCTTGATTTTGGTTCAAACATTTTTCAAAAAAAATTTCATGCTTTTTTATTGTCATTGAAGCAACCGTGCAAAGTTCTTGAATGACAATTTGCTTTCTTGTCCATGCTCTCCTCCTCTATGCATTCAGACCAAAAAGTAATACTTCTTATCTTCTGCCAACACCAATTTGTTATAACACTTGCTTTTTTTCCTTTTTTTGTTTCCTGGAACAATTAAGTTTAGTTTTATTTTTGTAAAAAATAAAAAAATAAATAAAACTTTTTACCAATTAGCTTCAAATCGTTGAAATATTAAACTACGCTACATTTGATCAAATATTTAGCACCATCAAATATTGTTACATAAGCTTATTCTTCACCATCTGATACTACAAATCTTAATAGATATTTTCTCACGAATGTTAATTTTTCATTGTCACAAGTTTGACAATTTGTTGTAGAATCATAATCTCTAGGATGCAGCTTTTCAATGCATGTATTGCATTTTTCAAACCATGGATTGTCCTTGTTTTGAATCTTTACAATTCTTCCAATAAAACAACAAGCAAGATCTTCAACTTTTCCTTTAATAATGTCTCTCAATGTTGTTTCTTTTGCTTCCACCAACTTCTTTGATGGATGTAAAAGATGTCCGAGTTTTCTTATTGACCTTGCATTCTAAAAAAGGTTTATTTAAAAAGTTAAAAAATAAATAACTATAAACCAACAAAATATATATATATATATATATATTAAAAATTAAGATCTATGAAATTTTTATCGTTAGAAAAAAGATTAAAAAAATGTAAATCAAAAAAGTTTTTAAAAGTTTTTTGATGTTTTAATTAAAAGTTATTTGAATACTTGTCTTGTTTTAAGTGCATCCGCAACCTCCATTAAGGAATTTATCACAATAACACTTGTATTTGTGAATGATATCAAAGTATAAGTATTAGTAATAAGATTTACAATTGTATAAAATTAAATTATGCAATAACTAAAAGACTTTACCTTCGTACATACTTTTTCTTATGTTTGTGATAAGAATTACATTATTTCCACCGTAATTTTCTTTTTAGAAATGTCCTTCAATTTCAGCTAAATCATCCCACAATATAAATTTTAGAATATTAAATCTGCTGTGTAAGGATACTAGATTGATTTTGTCAATCAATAGTTTTACATATAAACAACAAAGTCAATGTAAGTAATAAATCTAAATAATACTTATTATCCATGATTTGAATCTCGCACTTCTTTCTCTAGGTTGCTTGACATTTATGAACAACCATTGAATTCACCTCCCGCCTAAGACATCTGCATATAATTTGAAATTGTATTTTGTCAAGAAATAAACCATGTAAATGAAATTACAATGTCATACATACCCATTTGTGTAGTCGTATCATTTGCATTTGCCACTGATTCGAAGTTAACTAAGTTAAATCTTTTAAGTTATATATCTCTCCTTCGACTTTTTCAATGTCACTGTTTTGTGTTAATGACATTTCAATTTTTTCATTGATATTTGGGAATGTCGTGTCAATTGGCTTTATACTCCCATCAACAATTTTGTATGTTTTTTCCTTGTCTAGCTTTGCCACGAATTTGTCAATCAAATCGTTGGACAAAATAATTTGAATACTTTCTCCCTACAATTATATTTGATGCCAATTATAACCAATCTCATTAAATAGAATGCAAATGAATTTAAAAACATTCTTACCTACTTATCAATATCAATGAATTTTTTTATCATTGTTGGATCTTCTTTTCTGCTAGTAAACTGTTTTTTAAGGAATTTTCTAACGATAGTTACGTTTATCGACCACCCTGTTTGAAATGGGTTCAATTCCGCGATCGATAGATCAGTAGTTGACATCTCTGTCATCTAGTTGAAATTTGATAACCAAATTATTTGACGTTATGAAACTATAGTAATAATTATTAAAAAAGTAAAATAATTGAAAATTAATAACTTACCTTGAAGGATAAAGATTTAGCTTTCTTGAGTACTCGACTTCAGGATAGTTTGAGTGTGGAGATTTTTTGCATACTATAAATAGTAAGTATTGGGATATTATTTATATGCATAGTATGGAAAGCCAAACAAATTGTATTTAAATCTATAATAAATTTTTTTAATTATGGAAGTTTAATTATTGATTTTAATGATTATTAAATCACAATAATGTTAAAACGTTTCCATCTTTTCACCTTCTTTATTAAGCATTTTAGTTGTATGGAATTTTAATAATTGATTTTAATGATTGTTAAATCACAAAATAATGTTAAAATGTTTCCATCTTTTCACATTCCTTATTAATCATTACATTTAATGGTCTTAATTTTATTTATCAACACATAGACAAAATTTTAAGGAGACATTACAAATTCAATATCTGGCTTTTAAGTGGGGCGTTTGGAGTGTGTGCCAAAATTCCTTCATCACAATTGGATCGTTTTGAAGTTCATATAAATTAATAAATATTACATGGGTTGATGAAAGTAATTAATAAAAAATTGTGAGGGCAAAATAAACCTAAAATGAAAAATTGGGAGGGCAAACTAGACCTAAAATATTTTTTTATGGATCGTGGCATTTTAATATAGTTTAGATTACAAAGTAGACCGTATCCATAGTGTCACGAGGATAAGGTACCCAACCTTATCCATATACTATAGACCATTTAGGTTATTACTGAAACATTATCCACTTGTATATCGAACATATACTGTATATTTATTATATATATACTATATATCAAATGTATACAATGTATATTAAATATATACTATATATCAAATATATACAATGTATATTAAATATATACCTACATCAAATATATATTATTCTAGTTACATTAAATAACCTTAGATCTTAGTTTATTGGAATACGAGTAATGCAAAGAAAATAAATAAATAATTTGTCCAGTAATTACAAATTCACGAGCTAAGGGCACCAAACCCAACAAACTAGTTACCAAAACCAGTCAATTCATATCATGTTTGAAAATATTACGCATAATTTCACATTTGCTCTTTTTAGAAAACTAGGCAAAGTTGTGAGGAAATTGAATAAGTATTTCAAAAAATTTAACGTTGATCTCAGTATTTTGCTTGAAAAGTTATTTTGTTTGATATCCACTCTCTTTTACGGCCTACAAATTTGAACCACATATTTGAGAGATATGTCATTTTACCCTTGTCATAATTTTGAAATCTCATTTACAACGTTTGTCCTTCATTTGTCTTTTCTGTGTATCATCCTATTTATGAATGATGGTATAGTTGCTTACATTTGCATTATCCAAGGCAATGTGTTATTCGAAATCAAAGGCACGAGAACCTAGAGATAAGGATATTTGTTCTCTGAATACCATTGGGGTAAATATAACATTATATAAAGTTATCATAGGCAAAGTCATCATCACATTCTCGCTCAGTTAAAGAGTGCTTGATAGCCAAGTGTCCATTTGTTATGTGCACTCTTGATCCAACTGAAAGCACTTTTGAAGGGAAGTGAAAGCGATGATCGGGCTATTTTGACAATCCCAAGTTTATATTAAAAAGCAAGTGATTTCTCTCTCTCTTTTTCAAGATAGAAATTTCCCTTTATCATCATGCCTCAAGTGCACGTTTCATGCATTTTAGGCTTTTTCTCTGAGTACTCCTAAAAAACCTTACGCTAGGGCAAGAAATTTCATGAAGTTTTACTTTTCTTGAGCAAGTGTATTTTATTATCTTGTTGGTTAAATCAAATCTCATTAAAGATCGAGGTCGAAGTTTGTGTCAAGCCCAAGTCCATTGCATTTTATTTTATCGTTGGTCAAATCGAACACAATCGAAGATCGAGGTTGAAGTTTGGTGTCTATTGCGTTTTATTTTATCTTTTTTGTTAAATCAAACCTGATCGAAGATCAAGGTAAAAGCCTGTATCAAGTGCAGGTTAGTTGCATTTTATTTATCTTGTTGGTTAAATCAAACCCGATCAAAGATTGTGGTTAAAGCCTGAGTTAAACGCAGGTCCATTACACTTTATTTATCTTGTTGGTTAAATCGAACTTGATCGAAGATTGAGGTCGAAGCCTGTTTCAAGGGAGGTCTGTTGCATTTTATTTTCTTGTTGGTTAAATCGAGCTCGATCGAATATCGAGGTTAAAGCCTGTGTCAAGCCAGGTTAGTTGCATTGTATTTATCTGGTTGGTTAAATCAAACACGATCGAAGATCGAGGCTAAAGTCTGTGTCAAGCACAAGTCTATTGCAGTTTATTTATCTTGTTGGTTAAATCGAACCTCATCGAAGATCAAGGTTGAAGCTTGTGTCAATCTAGATTGGTTGCATTTTATTTCTCTTATTGGTTAAATCGAACCCGATCGAAGATCTAGATTGAAGCCTATATCAAGTTAGGTCCATTGCATTTTATTTTCTTGTTGGTTAAACCAAACCTGATCGAAGATCGAGGTCGAAACCTGTGTCAAGTCAGGTTTGTTGCACTTTATTTATCTTGTTGGTTAAATCGAACCCGATCGAAAATCAAATCTAAAGTTTATGTCAAGCCAAGTCCGTTGCCTTTTATTTTTCTTGTTGGCTAAATTGAAATTGATCGAATATCGAGGTCGAAGCCTGTGCCAAGCCAGGTCCGTTGCATTCTATTTTATTTCTGGTTAAACCAAACCCAATCGATGATCAAGGTCGAAACATATGTCAAGTTAAGTTCTTTTCACTTTATTTATCTTGTTGGTTAAATCGAACCTTATCGAAGATCAAAATCAAAGCCTATGTCAAGCCAGGTTTGTTGCATTTTATTTTCTTGTTGGTTAAATCAAAGTTGATTGAAGATCAAGGCTGAAGCCTATGTCAAGCTAGGTTCGTTGCATTTTATTTTCATGTTGGTTAATTGAATCCAATTAAAGATTGAGGTCGAAACCTGTGTCAAGCCACCGTTGCATTTTATTTTATCGTTGGTTAAATAGAGCCGATCGAAGATCATGGTCGAAGCATGTGTCAAGCACAGGTTCATTGCTTTTTATCCTTGGTTAAATCGAACCCAATTGGAGATCAAAAGCCTGTGTCAAGCACAGGCCCGTTGTATCTTACTTATCTTATCAGACCGTTGTGGAGATTAAGGTCACGCCTAGTGATAAAAAATGGCCGCCACTCTGGTCTTCTTTAAGTAAAAATTTTGTGTTCCTAATACTTTGTCTTTTTGCCTTTGTCTTTCCTTTTAGTTATGCAAGAAAATAGGGCAAGTTGTAGACACTATATTTGGTCCGACTCGCATTTTTATTATTATTTATTTATTTTGTTTTATTTTATTTTAGTTATTTTGGCTAGAATAACTCAAGTTTATTGTAATTGTTTTATAAGGTAAAATTTTAATTAAATTAAAGAGTTAGATTTTGTTAAAAGTAATATTGATTTTATAAAACTAAGAAATGATGTTTTATTTTAAATAAAAAGATTTTGTTTTTTAAAAAAAAAGATTTTATTTGAAAATTTTGCTAATAAAAGCTCCAGCAAGATAAGATCTTTCACGCTATTTCTCTATTTTTTTCTCTAATCTTTGTTGATCCTCCTAAGTTAATATTGTCATTTTAACGTATATAAGAGATTAGATCTTCTGTAGATGACAAAACAGAGTAGAGGAAAAACAAAATGGTGAGCGAGTAAATCGAAAAAATTTTGTTTCTCTAAAGGAAAACTCATTTGTCTCTCTTAAAACACCCAAAAAATTTTCCTTGTTTTTTCCTTCTTTATTTTCTCTCTCTCTACAAACTCCACTATTTTCTTTCATCTTCTTCTGTCTTCCTCCATCTCTTTCCACCTTAGATCTACACATCCGGTGGCATCCGACATTCCGAAAAACTACGATTCGACGGCGGCAAGACCTCCGGCACAATAAAACGGCAACGGTGGCGAACTCCAACAACAGTGGCACGACTCCGGCGACTTGCAACAACACATCCATGGCGGCAAAACTTTCGGCGACAGCTGATCTAGTGAAACTCAATGGCAGAACCACTCCGGTGACGTCGAGTGGCAGCAGATCCAGCGACAGACCTTTTCGAACTCTGGCGACATCAAGTGACAACAGATTCGGCAACACCAGACCTCAACGAACTTCGGCAGCTTCGAGTGGTAGCAGATTTGGCAACACCTAGAGTTCTACGAACTCCAGTAGTAGTAGATAAAATCTTTATTTTTAAAAGAAAATAAGTTTTTAAATCTATCACTTGTTTGAAATAAACTTTTCAAAGATTAATAATTATTTCGAGGAGATTGAAATCTTCCAATATTCTCGAGGTAATAAAATTTCCTAATGGCCTTCGTGCCACTCATACCTATTAATTTATATTTTATAACAAAGCGTGAATTAATTAAATGTGAGACATTTAAAATAAAACACAAAAAAATTTTTTCTTTGGATCAACTAGTGTAATGGGATAATTTAAGATAAAATGTGGTAACCGTTTTCGAACGGGTGTTGTAGGGTACTAATACCTTTGTTTCGCTCAATCGACTCCCAAACCAAAATCTATTTTTTGCAAACCGTTTTTTGTTTTAGGTGTCCAATCACACCTTGTGGATGGTTGATGGCGACTCCAAACCCTTATCTCGAAACAGACCTTTTAGGTGATGACATCGGTCACTCTCATCGCGATGACGTTGGGACAGGTAAGGACATGTAAACTTCTTCAAATAAGTCTTCATTTAAAAAAACATTATTGATATCCATTTGAGCTAATGACCAAGCAAAGGAAGCAGATAAAGTTAAGAAAATCTTAATCGTAACAATTTTTGCCACAGGAGCAAAGGTGTCTAGAAAATCAATACCCTCCAACTGGGCTTTGTAACTGGGCTTTCTAACAATCAACAAAACCATCAGCATGATATTTGACTCAATAAATCCATTTACATCCAAGAGTGTGATGACCAGGTGGAAGGGGAACCAAACTCCGAGTGTTAGTACGTTCCATGGTAGCAATCTTTTCATCTTGTGTTTCTTGGAAATGTTATCGCTTTGATGAAAAAAATGCGGTTAAGACTTAGTAAAGACATTAAGTAAAAAATGATGGTGATCAACAAAGAAACCATTATAGGATAAGAAATTCTCACTAAGATGAAAAGTAGAAGAAACCGAAGAGTTAATGGGTGAAGAACCTAAAAGGTTGCAGTGCAAATCACGGAAAAATCCTTGAGGATATTGAGGCCTTTGAGACCTGCAGACGATAATAGAAGAACCATCAGTCGTATCTAGAAGATGTGCGGATTCGAGGGTCAAAGCTGGAGCTAACATTGTACTAGCCAATTTTGATAAATTAGATGCAACAGACATCAGGACACTAGCAGGTGCAATAATGTTAGGACCAGTAGCTGGAGGTTTTGAATGGTGTAACGTCACACTCAGCTGATGTAAGGATAGACATATCAACATGTGGTGGTTTAGACAGAGCAGAAATGTCAGTTGCAAGTCAGAATTAGAGCAAGACAATACAAAATCAGTAAATAAATCATCTAATGATGCTGCTAAATGTGAGTAAATATTATGAAAAGGAAATAAATCTTCATGAAATACCACATTTCATGAAATGAAAATCTGGCGCTTGCTGATATTGCATAATTTGTAACATTTCACGTCTGGTGGATAACAAATAAACACACAGGGGATCACCCAAGGATCAAAATTTTGCTATAAGCTGTCAATGTTAAGGCATAACTGATGGGATGTGAATCCCGGAGCGGAAGCGGATCTTTGTTCATCAATTTTGAGAAAACAAAATCAAAAGTGCAAAGATGAAAATACAGGGGAAAAAGTTTTCCCTTACCTCTTCTTCAATGGTTCAATCTCCCGAACACACCACCAAATGATCTTCCATGCTATCCTCTAGGTACAAGATCGTTGCTTATGGGAGCGTTTTTGTTTTGAACAAAAGGGATTGAGAGCGTGTTCATCGAGAGAGTTTCTTCGTTGGGAATAGTTATCTTGCAGAACTATAAATACTTATGACGTCATAACTGTTCCCCCACTCCCCTGCAATTAATAATTAATATATAAGCAGGGGAGTGTTAATAATTAATATATATATATATATATATATATATATATCTGTTGGGATTTTCTCTACCTTTAAAAAGATTAGAGACTCGTGCAAGCGCACACGATCACAAGTAATACTCGGAAGTAATCCAAAGTCGAATCCTCAGGGACTTGTTGCTTTTCAAAATCAAGTAATGCAGTGAAATGATTCAAATATGCAATTGTGATTTAGGAAGAAAATAATGGTGAAATGTTGTTGTTTGGGGTTTTAACTATCAAGCAATTTAATGAAACTCAACCTCCTTGTCTCCTACCTTAGGTTTGATGCAAAACATGGAAAACACACTATGTTGGGAAAATGCACCAGGCGCAATTCCTGACTTTTCTTGGGATTTGAGTTCTACTCTTTCACTACCACTTTTGGTTGCTGCAGAGCCTAGGGTAACCTACAATCATATTCCTATGTGTGATTACAATCCTAGAGAATGTCTACCAACTCATTTGCATTATGGGTCAGAGGGCCTATGCCTAGGACCATGTTTTATGCGCTTATTCCTAAGTCACATCTCATATTGGTTTCCTATTATTTTACCTAACTCACATTTCTCAATGTTGGGCTTCGGTGTATAAATCAAGTTCCCACTGGCCAAATGGAAAAAAGACGTAAAGAGAAGTTTTTAGAAACCAACCTAAAAAAGTGTCAGGCGCAATTTGACCAAAATCCCGAGCGTGTTGAAAATCAAATCATTTGACTAAGGCATTCCACAATGAAGTTGATAACTAATTTAGAACATAATTAAATGAAAGTAAATGCACGAAAACAAAAAGAAAGTATTTTTCATTGAATTTAAATGAATAAATAAGTCGTACAAGGAGTTCTACCTTAACCCTCTTCTCTCTCGAGCGTGAGGGGAGTTGAAACTCGTTAAAGAACTTTAAAATAACAGAATGAACAAATAACGGAAGTAAGAAACTGAATTAAAAGCACTACGAAAGGTAAAAGCGTGAAAAACAAAGAAATGAACAACTAGAACGTGAACATAAACCCTAAAAACATGTTCTACAACTAGAGAGCATCTAGAAGAAGATGAAATGAAGCTTGTAAGGGATGATTTGCTGAGGGAAGGATGACTTCCTTTTATAGTACCATAGGTTGGTTGAAACTCCCCTCCATTTTAGGTGAAAAATGGTTGAGATTCACCTAACCACCTCACTTGGACTTGGACTCACGGTTTTGAACATGTGGGAAATGTCCTACTTGCCCTTCATTAATCAAAACGTACGTTTTGACAAATTGCCCTCCAAAAATGCGCCAGGCGCAATTCTGCAAAAAAAAAAACAGAATTCTATTATTTTCTTCCAACTTTGACCGTATTTATCTCATATTTTTCCTAAAGTACCATAGTTTGACTTTTATGCTGGAATAATCTATGTATGTTCTACTTCAAGAATATGTGGTACTTTTTGACAAATAATAATGAGAAATGGGTCAAAAACGTGGTCAAACAGGGCTACCGGCACATGTTTCTGCAGTAAAAGTCAACCCTAACACACCCCCAAACTTAGCCATTTGCTTGTCCTCGAGCAAAAACAACAACAACAAATCTAAAACAATCAACATGCTAGAAATATGAATGATCAACAATCCAAATGTCCTAAGTAAATGAATCATATAAGTCTCAGGAAAGGCTCCACAAGCTAAACGTCCTAACTTTACTCTCAAGCCAACAAACCATAAACCATCCTTTGTTTTGAAAATAAAAACGATTCTAAATCTTCTTTTT